>NC_047089.1:162523709-162613709 GCF_902459505.1 Geotrypetes seraphini | reverse complement strand
ATCAAATTAGCAATATATGGATGATTCACTGAAAGATGTTCTTTTGCAACTCCTTGTCAGACTAAATTCTTTCCCCAAAGCAAGCAATCCAGTTCTGAAATGCATTCGTGACCTGAGAATTATAACTTTTGGAGTTTTTCAGCTTCCTGTTATTTGTATCACTTGCAATATTCCTTCAGCTGAAACACTTTCAAAAAGATAAATAAAATGATTTTTCTCTGCTCCACAATTAATGTGATATATTGGTTCTATTATCTTTGAAATTCATCATTATTTTCTGTGAAAGAAGACAACATTGCACCTTAAAAGTGTTTTGGTGATTTTGAACACTGAATATTATTTATGCACAAGTTTTCTCCACCATTTGGCTGTAGTGATTATTACTTATACCCATTATATTACTGGTATACCCATTATATTACTGGTAGTCTTATTTATATGATAGCTCCTCTCCAATAATTCATTATTGCTATATTTGTCCATATATCACACTTTTATATTACTTATGCTGCCACCTGCTGACCTTTTAGGAAATTGCATGAACAGCTTTATAATCTCCAGTTTAAGTGGCTAAGACAATTAGACATTTTCTCCTGTGAATCAGATTGTTCCTTTTGTGTGTCAGAACTCTGCAGTCCCTAACTGCTCAGCCCTCTGCTTGTATGTTCTAAGCCTTCAGAAGGCATTGCTTAAACCTGTTTTAAACCCAACTACCACATATTGCACCTGGCAGAATTCTGTGCACAATATTTTAAAATTCTGCAAAGTTTATATGTAGTGTTTTGCTTAGAATTCATCCATCCATTGTAAAGCCTGAAATTCCTTCCTGCCTTTTCCATTCTCAGGCTCCAGCCTCCTCAGTTCCCTCTCTCACTCCAACAGCAGATCTGTCTCCCTCTAAATCCCAACATGACCCAATATAAGCAGCGGAACACTTTTTTGTTTTTTTGGGGGGAGCAAAAACTCCGCCCCAGGCCCGCCCATACTCCACCCCTGACTCCACCCTCTTAATAATAATATTAAGGGATCCTTTTATCAAGCTGCGCTAGCGGGGTTAGCATGTCGGACATTTCATCATGCGTTAACTCCCGCGGCCGACTAAAAAACTAACACCTGCTCAATGCAGGCGTTAGCGGCTAGCGTGGCAGGCGGTTTAATGCACGGTATTACGCACATTAAACCCCTACTGCAGCTTGATAAAAGGACCCCTAATTGTAATTCAATTTCTTCTATCCATTTTTCATATACACACAATATAATCATATTAATACATAATGGTAACCACAAAATTAAAAAAAGCACAAAGCACACTGTATGCACAGAAAATGTTAATTATCATTTATATTCGAGTTTTTTTTCAAAGATGTCAAGGTAGATGACTTTAAAATATGCAATGTTACCTCAGTAACTGTAGAAAAATAGACAAATATAGTGCAAACTAGAGACAGATATAAATTCTCAAAACTGACACATTCTGATCACTAAATTGAAAATAAAATCATTTTTTCCTACCTTTGCTGTCTGGTGATTTCATGAGTCTCTGGTTGCATTTCCTTCTGACTGTGCATCCAATATTTCTTTCTTTCTTTCTTTCTTTCTTATTCAACATTTCTTTCACAATCCAGCCCCATCCCCTTTGGGTCAGGTCTCTCTCTTTTCCCTCTGCTTACCCTCCCCAGATCCAGTGTCAGTTCTTCTTTGTACCTACCACCACCTTTATTCCAGGTCTCCCTCTCTCTCTCTCCTCTGTTATGATCTTCCATCTCTCTGTTCTTCCTCAGGGTCTCGCCCCCTCTGCACCTCCCATAGTCCAGCATCTGCCTCCTGTCTTTCTCCTTTGATCTAGGCTTTTTTTCTCTCTCTGTCTTTCTTCTGCTTACAACCCCCCCCCCCCACGTCTTTTTCTGCAACTCTCTCTCTCTTCTTCTTCCCTCCCTCCTTCTTATGTCCTTCTCACTGCCTTCCAGCCTTTGTCCCACCCCCTACCCCGAAGCATGCCTACCTGCCTGCCTCCCTCCTGCATGAATTCTACACTGCACAGTTGAACAGAATTCCACCAGGAAAGTAACATTCTGGCAATGAATTTCAGAGCTTCATTATGCTCAGAGCAGTAGGTCAGGACTCTTCCTGAGACAACTGTGCTGCCCTGAAGGCCCCATGCTGTAGACACTGAACATGGCTCAAAGATAACGTGATCATTTATTTTTTTTCCTCAAAATGGCGACAGGACCCCCGGATCATAGAAACGTGGAGTATGACGGCAGAAAAGGGCCGACGGCCCAACAAGTCTGCCCACTCGAATAACCCACCCCCTAAGCACTTCCTCGAAGTGAACCTACATGTTTATCCCATTTATTCTTAAAATCTAGCACGTTGCTGGCCTCTACTACCTGGAGTGGAAGATTATTCCAATGATCAACCACCCTTTCAGTGAAGAAATACTTCCTAATGTCCCCATGAAATCTCCCACCCCTGATTTTTAGTGGATGCCCTCTTGTCGCCGTAGGTCCTGTAAGGAAAAAGATGTCTTCTTCCATCGCCATACAGCCAGTAACATATTTGAACATCTCTATCATGTCTCCCCTCTCTCTGCGTTCCTTGAGAGAGTATAGCTGCAACCTACCTAGCCGTTCTTCATATGGGAGATCCTTGAGTCCCGAGACCATCCTAGTGGCCAATCTCTGAACCGACTCTATTCTCAGCACATCCTTTTGATAATGTGGCCTCCAAAATTGAACACAGTATTCCAGATGTGGTCTCACCATTGACCTGTAAAGCGGCATCACCACTTCGGGCTTACGGCTGACGAAACTTCTCCGGATGCAACCCAGCATCTGTCTAGTCTTGGATGAAGCTTTCTCCACTTGATTGGCAGCCTTCATATCTTCACTAATGATTACTCCCAGGTCCCGTTCTGTAACAGTTCTAGTTAAGGTCTCACTGTTCAGAGTGTAGGTTCTGCAAGGATTTCTGCTACCAAGATGCATAACTTTACACTTCTTGGCATTAAAACTCAGCTGCCAAATAATAGACCATTTCTCCAGTAAAAGTAAGTCCTGTGTCATACTGTCGGGTATGGTACCTCCGCCTACCACATTACATAATTTAGCGTCATCGGCAAATAATGCAATTTTACCCTGAAGTCCCTGAGGTAGATCCTGTATGAAGATATTAAATAGGATTGGACCCAGGATCGAGCCCTGCGGTACTCCACTGAACACGTCCGATGTTTCGGAGGGAGTGCCATTTACCGCCACCCGTTGAAGTCTGCCACTGAGCCAGTCTTTAACCCATGCAGTTAATGTTTATCCAAGTCCCAGCGAGCTCCCTGGATCCTCCGGAT
This sequence comes from Geotrypetes seraphini, assembly GCF_902459505.1. Lineage (NCBI taxonomy): Eukaryota > Metazoa > Chordata > Amphibia > Gymnophiona > Dermophiidae > Geotrypetes > Geotrypetes seraphini. The sequence goes on along the minus strand of NC_047089.1, from coordinate 162,610,366 downwards.
CCTATTAAATATAGTGCAAAATATAGGCAGCAGATATAAAGTCTCAAAACAGACACATTTTGATCACTAAATTGAAATTAAATTCATTTTGCCTATCTTTGTTGTCTGGTGATTTCATGAGTCTCTGGTTGCACTTCTTTCTGACTGTGCATCCTCTCTTTCTTTCTTTCTCTCTCCCTGCCCCCCCAGCCACCCTGCTTCCCTGATGCAGCCTGCTTTCTCCACCACCCCAGCCAAGCCAAGCCACCCTGCTTCCCCAAATGCACCCTGCTACCCCTGCCCCTGAGACACCCTGTTTCCCTGACACAGGAACACCAAGACATGTGCGGCGATTGCACTGAACAAGCGCCGGGCCTACAAGCTTTCACCCCCCCACCATCAATTATGACGTTGGAGAGGAAGTTCTGGTTGGCTGGCCCAGAACTTCCTCTCTGACGTCAGAATTGACGTCGGGTGAAGACTTATAGTCTGGCACTTGTGCAGTGCAGTCGCTGCAGCGCCTAGCCTGTTGCTGCGTCGGGGAAGCAGGAAGAAATCCTGGGCTCTGAAAATGGGACATTTCGGGTGTGCTTTGGGACAACGGGACAAGGTAATTAAAAACAGGACGGTCCCATTCAAAACAGGACGTATGGTCATGATTCTCATAGATCATACTATTCCATTGCATCCTATCAGACAGACCAGACCAGTGGTTGGAGACGGAGGAAGAAAATAGTTCTTGTGACTTGCCCCTTAAGGGTATTTTGCAGCATAGAATGTTCAAAATTTCCTCTATCTTCCAAGCAGATGGATGAGGGGCTAACAGCCCTGCTTCTGACCTGGTTTATAAGTAGTTTGAGTTGAGCTTTAACTGCTCTTTTGAAGTTTTGTGCTCATGAGCCAGTTTTATACCAAATCTCATACAATTTTGTGGGATGCCTATTTGACTTTTTCTCTTGGACCAGCCTCTCAGCTATGTTGCAGTTGAGTTGGAGGGGGGGGGGGTGCTTCTAGGGTTTGTTCTCCTGACACAGTTTAATGGCTGGGGTTCAGTTGACTAGGGGTGTCTTTTTTGGTATAAACTTCTGTTTAAAAAAAATGCAGTTGTTCTATGGAGCTGAGGTATATCTCAGAGGTCTCCATGATCCTTACCAACCCTTCCCCTCATCCCCGCACTGCCGGACCATCGGACCACCATCTCCTATGGAAGTCAGCCTGCATTGAGTGAGCCTGTTCTGATTTATTTTAGTTATTTCAGCACTCTGGTGCTTGTGACTCTGTTTCTTATTACCAGTACAATCTCACTAGTATCTGGCTTGACTTTCTCACAGCATGAATTACTGAGAGGAATCTTTTTTTCATCTGGCTTCTACAAGCAGTGAAATGTTCTATGTCACAATGTATAAGCAGCAAATATTTCTTTCACTCTCTTAAGTGGAGGATTAGCTGCTCCTGTTTCTGTGACATTAAATTTTCCCCCGTGTTCCAGAATTACAATTTTTCCCGCCAAAATTCTATTTCTGGCAGCTGGTGCTTGTTTTTAAGTATGTAGTTTCTGCCTGTTTGATTCATGATAGGCAAATCCAGACATTTATTAGCTCTACTCAAGTTTAAATTAAAAAAAAAAAGAAAAGAAAAAGGATTTTGCCCCTTCCTTACTAGGACATGTGCTGCTATTCGTTGGTTTATTGCTGTATGCTGCAATCTGATTTCATTTTGTAAGTTCTGGCACACTTGCCTTATGTATTTATTCAATTTTCTATACCGTTCTCCCAGGGGAGGTCAAAACGGTTTACATGCATTTATTCAGGTACTCAAGCATTTTTTCCTGTCTGTCCCGGTGGGTTCACAATCTATCTAATGTACCTGGGACACTGGGTGGATTAAGAGACTTGCCCAGTGTTACAAGGAGCAGCGTGGGTTTGAACCCACAACCTCAGAGTGCTGAGGCTGTAGCTTTAACCACTGTGCCACACTCTTAGGGGTCCTTTTACTAAGGCGCGCTAAATGCTAAGGCGCCCATTATATTCTAAGGGCGCCACTGTAGCATTTAGCTCACACTAATCGTTAGCACGCCTTAGTAAAAGGACCCCTTAATGGCTGCAGTAGCTGCCTAAATAGAAGAGACAGCTTCTACTACTTTGCATTCGGTTTAATTTGAAAATCAGTTAAACAGCACTGCAGTCAGTTATTAATTGCAGTTAATTGTATTTAGTTTATCCTGTGTGAAATTCCTAAGAATTAACTGTTCTTATCTTCAGCCTTCTGGCTATATTTTGGCATAAATAGCTAAACTTGCTTTTTTTTTTTCCTGTGACCATACCATGCTGACCTTCTCACTGTTTGCCCGATTATTTTTCATACCTCTTCACACTATTCTTTCAGTAGTTGCAACTGGAATAAGACGATGCCCGGGACCTTGTGTCCAATTGCTATTTATTTGTACTGTATATTGAACCAGTTTACTATGTATACCTCAATGCAGAATTCTACAATCATTCTTTTTTTTTTTTTTTTATAAATCTTTATTGATTTTTAAACTTTGACAATGCAATACAATATCTGAACATAAATATTTCATAAAACGCATTATTAAACATACAATTTATACTTAGAACAATCATTTTCTCCCCCCTTACTAAATTACTACAATAAGACAAATTATGTAATTATAATATTATTACATAATATATTATTAATATAATTACAAATTATGTAATTATAATATTATAATTAAGTATTTTAATAAACAAAATATCTTTCCCTCCCATGGATGTGTAAGGAATTCTACCGATCTAAAAATAAATAAATAAATAAATACATTACAATTATTATGATGTAACAAATATAGTCAATGGACTCCACACTCTATTAAATGTACTGCTAAACCCCAAACACTCTGCATTCATTTTTTCATATTTATACGTGGTACAAACATTTGTCCACCAAAACGTGTAATTTAGTCTGTACAATCATTCTTAAGATTTTTAGGTTCTTTCCTTTCAGATTATGCTTGAGTGAAAATATGCTTGGAAATCCATGTTATCATTAACTTTACAGCTGTTGTGATCCATCTGCTATGTGACACAGGTTCTATTTCCAACCGAGCCAGATCCTTTGGCAAGAAACTTATTCTAATATAGGAACATAGTAAATGACGGCAGATAAAGACCTGAACGGTCCATCCTGTCTGCCTATTAGTTGAACAAAACAAGTAATGGCACCAGTTAAATAAATACTTCCACTAGCTGGTTCTTTAATTGCACCTCTTAAATAATTAGTTCTTAAATAGTTCTTTAATTCTGTTTAGAACGCCGCGGCCATGTTAGTAATCCCGGCATGATTTTGGTTGGCAAAAGCTAAATGCTGATAGCCTGAACATTTCTGTACTTTCCCCGACCCTGAAGAAGAATGAAATGCGTCGGTGGGGAATGAAACAGTAATGATTCAAAAGCGAAGTCTCAGTTTTCACAAGAATTTATAAATTTATGAACATATTTATAAGATTGGTTTTAAGAAAAGCACTGGCACTTTAATAAGGAAATGAAATGAACTGAAACAAAACATTGTATAAAATAAACTAGAATTTACAAAATTATAATTAGATATAGATGAATTAATAAACACTGGCTTTTAAGTTCTGACGAGGACAGTCACCACACAGGCTCTCTTGCTGAGAGTTTACGTGTGGCACACTGAGGAACTTCGGCGGAACAAATAACTATATAAGAATCTATTATTTAAGGATTTATTATCTAAGAATTTACTATTTAAAAACTAATTATTTAAGAAGCGCAATTAAAGAACCAGCAAGTGGAAGTGCCTATTAGTTGTACATGTTATAAATTCATGATTACATTAACTTGCCTTTTTTTATTTTTTGATATTTCTGCCGAAACACAGTCTGTGCCGGGTCCGTTTTTCTTGTTCCACTTCTTATTGGTGACATTAAAAGCTTTACTATAAAGGTCTGCTCTTTTTTGCTCTTTTGTTTATCTATTTAGTTTTGTGAAGAGTTTCGCACGTATATATCAGCATTTACACATGCATCCATAGGCAGCAGAATGCTTTTTTGTTTGGGGGGGGGGGGGGCACAAGCTCCACCCCAGACCCCGGCCAATCTCTGCTGTAGACCTCATTCATTTTTCATATATACACACGAGAGCCAGTCATCAAGCAGCTCAGCAGCGCATTCCTGCTCATTGCCGCTGAGTGGTGAAGAGCCTAATAGGGGAGGGAGGGAAGGGGGCTAGGGCAGTGCCAATTTTTGGGGAGGCCAAGGCCCCTGTGGACCCCTGTTCTGACGCCTATGCATGCATCTCATATACACATAGAAAAGCCAGGATATACAAGTATCACAAATATGGACATATGGTAAGAGGATGTGGTCTAGGTGTGTAATAGGGATAGGGTGATGCCAAAAAATATCAATGAATTCCTTGTTTGAGAAGGGGAATGAATATCTACGAGGTTTGACATCAACAATGAGATTTACACCTGTTCCCAGTGACATCTAGATTTCAAAAAGATGATTGTTTCGGGCAGCATTCTGCTGGAGAAATTGGGGGAAGTTGCTTGCTTAATCTCTAAAGTGCCACAATTCAGCCTATGGCAAATCAATATTTTTTAAAAAAACTTTGACCAGTGTGGGAGAATAAATGACTGATATCTGGATACTGACCACTGTTGAATATCCCGCAATCAGCGTTGAATAGCGCTGCTATCTAGTTTGCAGTTATATTCAATCTATAACACAAAGAAAAATGGGGAGACCCAATGATCCACAGTGAAAACAATCCATCGATGAAAAAAAAAACTGTGGATACAGATGTTCTGGAGATAATTTATTAAACACTGACATAAAACCATGAAAATTCAATTAAAAAAGTACAATGATAAAAAATACTGTGATAAAAATCCAACCGGACCCTACACGATCCGTGTTTCAGCGAACACGCCTTCCTAAAAGGAAGAGATAATGATAAAGAGAAAGATAGAAAGAAAAGAAGATTAATAATGGGCCATGGTGAGAGAGCACTATTTGCTGTCCTAACTTTAGCCAATCAGATATCCTGTGGCTCCAGTCAAGCTCTACTCATGGACCTCCCCTGATGAAGTCATAAGAACATAAGAAACGCCTTCACCGGATCACACCCTAGGTCCATCTAGTCCGGTGACCCGCACACGCGGAGGCCAATGCTAGGTGCTCCCTGATGGAGACCTTGATTACCTGTATCCCTCAATGTGATTTGCAAGAAGGTATGCATCCAACTTGCGCTTGAATCCCAAAATGGTAGCCTCCGTCACAACCTCCTCCGGGAGAGCATTCCAAGTGTCCACCACTCGCTGTGCGAAACAGAACTTCCTGACATTTGTCCTGGACCTGCCGCCCCTCAGTTTGAGTCCATGACCTCTTGTTCGTGTCACATTTGACAATGTGAATAAAGGTGCTCCATGCTCTATTTTGTCGAATCCTTTTAGTATTTTGAAAGTCTCTATCATATCCCCTCATAGTCTCCTCTTTTCGAGGGAGAACAGTCCCAGTTTTCCGAGGCGTTCTTTGTAGCTCAAATTATCCATTCCTTTTACTAGTTTCGTGGCTCGCCTCTGTACCTTTTCTAGCAGGGTTATATCCTTCTTTAGGTATGGAGACCAGTGTTGGATACAGTATTCCAAGTGTGGTCTGACCATTGCTCTGTAAAGCGGCAAAATGACGTCTGCCAATCTACTCGTGATTCCCTTCTTTATCATGCCCAACATCCTGTTTGCCTTCTTTGCCGCCGCCGCGCATTGAGCCGACGGCTTAAGGGTCCTATCTATCAGTACCCCCAGGTCCCTTGTTCGCTTTTGCCCAATATTACGCCTAACATTTTATATTCATGTTCCTTGTTTTTCCTACCCAGGTGCATCACTTTGCATTTTTCTATGTTGAACTTCATCTGACACTTTTCCGCCCATTCCTCCAGCTGGCTCAAATCCTACTGGAGATCCTCGCTGTCCTTTTGTGACCCAACTGCCCGACATAGTTTTGTGTCATCTGCAAACTTGATTATATTACTTGTCGTTCCCTCTTCCAGATCATTTATGAAGATATTGAATAAGATGGGCCTAAGAACCGAGCCCTGGGGTACGCTGCTTGTCACCTTCTCCCAGTCCGAGAAATTCTCATTAATGCTTACCCTCTGCAATCTATTCTCTAGCCATTTGCCTATCCATCTGAGTACGCAATTGTGGGTTCATTACCTAATTAGCTGAGTATAAATCTAAGCCTGCCCACATCCCGCCCAAATCCCATCCTCGACACTCCTCCTGAAAAGCCCTGTTTAGCTATGGTCGTTCAGCGGCACTATGAAGGCCTAAGTCATTAATAAATTTGTCCGAAACCTGGTTTGATTATCGGCACTTGGACGTCTTTCGTTTCATGATCGTCCAAGTGCCGACTTAGGCTGGTTTTTGGACGTTTTTCTCTTTCGATTATGAGCCCCTTAGTGTTTAAAAAATGTATTTCAGTACTCTGGAAGCTCCGCACCTTTAAGAAATTCTTTGACGAAGCCTCTTTTCATCTGCTGGTGCAGTCTTCTATTTTGAGTATTCTGGATTTCTGTAATATTGTGTATCTAAGGGCTTACAAGAAAATACTCAAGAAACAGACTGATTCAAGAACACAGCTGTTCGCCTCATTTTCGGATTAAAAAAATGGGAGCACATTACTCCTTTTTATCAAAAACTTCATTGGCTGCCGGTAGAGTCTAGAGTTCTGTTTAAATTCTTTAGTATCTGCTATAAAGCAGTTTTCGGTATGTTACCAGACTACCAGGCTCTCTATTTTCTCTTGAGTCACTCTAACAAGGTATATGTAGGATTAACCTGTTTAACTATCCCTCTATTAAATCCTGTCACTATAAGAAGTATCTTGAGAGAACTTTCGCTTTCCAGGCCGCTAAATTGAATACGGGGCTTGGAAAAACTATGTTAGAGGCTACCTCTTATTTTGATTTTAGAAAATTGTTAAAGACCCATCTGTTTGATAGGTTGACGCTTTAATACGTTCCGTGTTTTTACAAAAAATCTCATGTTTTAACTGATCTATTTCAATTTTATTTACTTTATTTACTTCTTATGTTATTTCTATTCACTCTGTATGTATTAACTTTCCTTGTTGTAAACCACTTCAAATTTTTGGATAAAATGGTATATAAAAAAATAAATTATTATTATTATAAATGTATAGGTTTCCAAAATGACAGACAGATATTAGTCAGCATGTATATATCTGTGTTCTGCAACATAAGTATATTGTGCAAGTTCCTGCACTTAGATATTTGTGTTGTCGCATTGCTACGTTCACATTTTAGATGTTGATAATTGCAAAATGGCTGCCGCCACCGCATGTAGAATTCATATACATGTCCATTCCTACGTGTATTTAGAAATAAGCTCTATGTTAACTGATCCTTTTTTTTAACTACTATTAGAACTGTATATGCTATGACCCGAATGTCTCAAATCTAGGGTCACCAGATGTCTGGATTAGAGGTTTGCATGGGAACGGGGATTGTGGGAATCCCATTGGTCCCACGGGGGTCCCCCTTAACCCGCAGGGGTCCCGTGGGGACCCCCCTCTGGCCCACGGGACTCCCACGGGGACCCCCCTCTAGCCAATGGGACTCCCACGGGGATGGAAGGCTTTGGAAGTAGGGTTCATCCATATAATATAATGGACACTTCAGCCTTAGTAAAAGAGGGGGTTTATAAGTTAATTACCTGAACAGAAAACAAAAAAGGGTTCCACCAAAGAGATTCCACAAGGAAAACAGCAGCGCAAACACAAAAGAAACTGTGGAATTGATGATCCTGTCAGAAGTAATTGCTGCTTTTTATGGGGACGGGCGGGGATGGAGGTACCGTATTTTCACATAGATAACGCGCACCCGTGTAAAACGCGCACACGGGTATAGCGCGCAAAAAACACATATTTATGTACATAAATTTTTATATACCGCGCACACCCGTATACCGCGCATGCTGCCCGACTCTCCTTTCGCCCGCCCCGACTCTCCTCTGGAGACCCTGACTCTGTTTTCGCCAGCCCCGACTCTCCTTTCCTCCTTGAAGTCCTGTCCCTACCCTGAAAGCCTGATGCCCCCCCACCCCCCGACGTCTGATTCACCCCCCCGCAGGACCGCTCACACCCCCACCCCGAAGGACCGCTCGCACGCACCCGCACCCCCACCCTGAAGGACCGCTCGCACCCCCACCCCGAAGGAGCGCTGCACTCCCACCCCGAAGGACCGCTCGCACCCCCACCCGAAGAACTGCTCGCACCCCCACAGCCTCACCCCCCTCCCCCATGGAGAAGCTGTCTACCTTGTTTCCGGATGCCAGCGAGCCCAGCTGTTTCCTCTGCCGGCGGTCCCGCCCCTTCTCTGAGCCCTGCTGTGCTGCTTTTTCTTCCGGCGGTCCCGCCCTTTCTCTGACATCAGAGAAAGGGCGGGACAGCCTGAAGAGGAAGCAGCGCAGCACAGGGCTTTGAGAAGGGGCAGGACCGCCGGCAGAGGAAGCAGCTGGGCTGGCATCCGGAAACAAGGTAGACAGCTTCTCCATGGGGGAGGGGGGGAGGCTGTGGGGGTGCGAGCGGTCCTTCGGGTGGGGGTGCGAGCGGTCCTTCGGGGTGGGAGTGCGAGCGCTCCTTCCGGGTGATGAATCGGGCGTCGGGGGGGGGGGGAACTATGTAAAAAAATTTTTGTACAACGCGCTCACGCGTATAACGCGCAAGGGTATGCGCGGTTTGTAAAAACCACGTATAACGCGCGCGTTATATGCGAGAAAATACGGTAATTCCTTGCGGGGATGGGTAGGGATGGTCAGGATCTTGACGGGGACGGGAGGGGATGGGTGGGATTTCTGTCCCCGTGCAACTCTCCAGTCTGGATTTCCCCGGACATGTCCTCCTTTTGAGGACATGTCTGGGGATCCGGACAGCTTTTCGAAGCTCGGCACTTGGTCTGGGTTTTGAAAAGCTTGGAACAATATCACTGTCAGGCAGCAGCACATCTTTGCATGCGCGAATGCCACACAAAGATGTCACACCCACTCATGCATGCGTGTGACATCATCGCATTGCATCCGCGCATGCGCAGATGCACAGATTCGCTCCTGCCCGATGAGAGCAGGCAGTGGGGGCAGGGCTGGGCAGGGCTAGGGCAGGATTGGGGCGTAACGGGGCAGGGATGGGTGGAATGGGGGAGCTTAGGGGTGGGTCTAGGGGTCCTGATTTTCCAAACAGAAAATCTGGTAATCCAATTCAAATCTGATTTGTAAGATTTATCTAAAATCTATAGTCACCTATGATCATAGCAGTGATATTTGGGATATCTACTTGTAGCTTCCATGTAGGATCTACCAATATTTAGCACTTCACTGTATTAGGAAATGACATCCAAATTTGGGCAGTGAAAAACATCCACATGCTGTTCTACTCAATAAATAGTGCTCTGAAATTCTGAATTCTGTGTCATTTACAGAATAGTGCTTAAAGCTGATTTCCACGCCAAATTCTGGGTGTAAATCCTGGCATGTAAGTTAGGTGAAGATGATCATATCTTTAGTGAACACCCCACCCCCAACCCATACATGCCCTTCCATGGCCATGCCTCCTTTTGAGATGCATGCTAACAAATTTGCTTGCAGATCTTTATAGAACAACACTTAGCAAAATGTGTGTACAAATCCTAATTTAAGCCAATTGACTGCGATAATTGGTTGTTACTGCCCAACTATTGATACTTAATGGCTTATTATTCAATTAAGAAATGCACAGAGCTTAGAAACATGATAGCAGATAAAAGCCAAATGGCCCATTCAGTCTACCCATCTGCAGCATCTGTTATCTCCTCCCCTCCCTAAGAGATCCCATATGCTTGCCCATGCTTTCTTGAATTCAAACACAGTCTTTGTCTCCACTACTTCTGCCAGGAGACTATTCCATGCATCTACTATCCTTTCTGTAAAAAATAATTTTCTTAGATTACTCCTGAACCTGTTTCCTCTTAACCTCGTTCTATGCTCTCACTCTAGAGTTTCCTTTCAAAGAGACTTGCCTCATGGATATTTATGCCATATAGGTATTCCAACATCTCTATCATATCTCCCCTCTCCTGCCTTCCCGCCAAAATATACATATTGAGATCTTTAAGTCTGTCCTCCTACACCTTATGGTGTAGGCAATTCTGGTCCTCGAGAGCCACAGGCAGGTCAGGTTTTCAGGATATCCACAATGAATATATGAGATGGATTTGTATGCACTGCCTCCTTGAGATGCAGATCTATTTCATGCATATTTATTGTAGATATCCTGAAAACCTGACCTGCCTCTGCCTCTCGAGCACCAGAATTGCCTACCCCTGGCCTAGACCATCAACCATTTTCATTGCCTTCTTCTGGACCGACTCCATACTGTCTATATCTTTTTGAAGGTGTGCTCTCTAGAATCCTTTATAATAAAACCCTAAGTGTGCATGCACGCTTAGGGTTTTGTGATCCCTACCACCGTGCTGTGTGCCTCTGTGCCAAATTCGATTGGAGGCGCATGGGGTGGCTTCAGGCGGCTTGCGGCGTGTGCAGCAATTTCAGCAGTGGTGGTGGTTTTACTCCTGTGCTGTCACTGCCGGGACGCCTCTTCTCACCCCCAGATGAGCAAACGCAGCAGCCGCGGGGCATTTGCTAGGATGGCCCACTTCGATAATGTGAGGTGGGCCGGCCTAGCAAAAGCCCCGGGATGCCCTGGCTAGCGGATGCTGGACAGGGGGAGCAGGGAAAGGAGAAGGCCTACTGCTGGACAGGGGGATTAGGTAAGAGGTGCTGCTGGATAGGGGGGAGGTAAAAGGAAGGGAGAAGGGCTGCTGCTGGACAAGGGGGTACAGGGAAGAGGTGCTGCTGGACAGGGGAGGAGGTAAAAGGAAGGGAGAAGGCCTACTGCTGGACAAGGGGGAGCAGGGAAGAGGTGCTGCTGGACAGGGGAGAGGTAAAAGGAAGGGAGAAGGCCTACTGCTGTACAGGGGGAGCAGGGAAGAAGTGCTGCTAGACAGGGGGGAAGGTTAAACGAAGGGAGAAGGCCTACTGCTGTACAGGGGGAGCAGGGAAGAAGTGCTGCTAGACAGGGGGGAAGGTTAAACGAAGGGAGAAGGGCTACTGCTGGACAGGGGGAGCAGGTAAGGGGTAGTGGTGGACAGCCGAGGAAAGAGAGAGACAGAAAGAAAGAAAGACAGACAGTGGCCAAAGAGAGACACAGAAAGAAAGAAAGACAGACAGAAAGCGGCCAAGGAGAGAGAGAGAGAAAGAAAGAAAGAAAGACAGACACACAGATCTATTCAAGCACCCATTAATGTAACGGGCTTAAAGACTAGTTGTATATAATATTCTAAATGAGGTTTCACCAGAGTCTTATATAGGGGCATAAATACCTTCTTTTTCTAGGGGGGGGATAAGTAGTAGTATAACTTATACGTAAAGTTATACATGTAGATTCAGTGATGGTTGTTAAACTTATAACACTGTTGAATATAATTTCAAACACCTACATTCGATGTCCTGCTCAAAAATGGGCTCATAAAAATTATATAGAAAATTATGTAAAACAAGAATAGTTAGAGGTCATCCTATTTTACTGTAATGGACCTAAGTTATTGAAAGGTCACCTTGGGCAGCCACAAAACTTAGAGACTTGAAGAAAGCACAGATGTTTATTTAGCATATGCGAACCCCTGAGCCCCAAGCTGGCTTCAGAAGTCCAGAAACCAGGACGTTTCAGAGATATTTATACATTCTTCTGGCTATACAACTGAATTCTAGAAAAAACTTTTCACGTGTTACTTTTCTTATCAATCATTGGTCCTAAGCTCACACTAGCAGGTCACTTATCTAAGCCCTGTAGTCTTTCTGTTACATGTCCAGGAGGGCGGAATACAATATCGTATGCTGAGATAGCCATAAGAAGCTAGAATGCCCAAGCTAAAACACCCAGTGCAGGCAGGCTAGAACATGAGATAAGTTAGGTCTGCAGCTAAACATAATTCAGCATTTTATTAAAGAGAAAACTTAGTTCAACACTTAGGAAACACAGTCCCAGACTCCTTCATTATAAATTCCTTACATCTTATTTATTAAAAAAGAAATATTTATAGCCTGCTTATGTTTATTAAAAACTTTATAAACTGCATAATAGCCAACAAAGGATCCAAGAGGATTACAATATATATTTCAAAACAATTTAGAAAAGAACTCCATTCATGAATAGAAAAGGAAAAAAAGAAGAAAAAAAGCACTTTTTTTCCAATACATAAAATTATTTAACAATCAAATATCAATAATAAAAATTAACTAATTATCCAACAATTCTAGGCAGGTAACAAATGACATGCATAATGACAAAAATTAAAACATACATACAATCATGAACAGTTAAACATATAAAATAATTTAAATCAAATCTCTTAAAAGCTTACCCAGCCCCTTAAAAATGAAAAACAAACAAACATGAAGTCCTTCCACGCTTACGCCTATCACTAGGCAAAGCAGCGCTCATACAAGGCTGTTTTATTTTTGTGGTTGTATTATGAATTTTTAGAAGGACAATATATGGCCGATATATGTTAGTTTTGTAATATATGTCTATTTGATATACTGTGAATGTTTTATTTTTGTAAATCGCTTAGGGTTCTTAGATTTGCAGTCTATAACTACTGTAAGTAAATAAAGATGCAATATTTTAAAAGCAATACTGTTTTTTTTTTTTTAAACATATGTTTATTGAAAGTGAAAAAGGTTACAACCAGACTCAAGCAGAATACAAAGCTTGAGTAGAAATACAGCCAAAGGGCCCAAACAGATAAATAACAGGTCTAATTTTCACCATTCAGCCTACATTTACATAGATTTTTAACACCAGCACTTATATAGATACTACTGCTAAAATATGTCTAACTTGAAATGTGTAAACTATGGGCCTTTTCTCAAACTGCCCTAGCAGTTTGTAGTGTGGTGAGCCGCGCTGAATGGCCTGGGCTTCTCTCGACGCTCATAGTGTTCCTATGAGCGACGGGAACAGTGCGGGCCATTCAGCGCAGCTCTCTGCACTAAAAATTGCTAGCGCAGTTTGATAGAAGAGGCCTTATATGTTTAGTCACTAGGCTACTGAATACTGACCTCATTGTATGTATGTATATGTGTGTGTGTATCTCTCTCTCTCTCTCTATATATATATATATATAGTATTTATATTTAGAATAGTATACACATACCTAATATCTATTTCTCGAAAGACACATGTGTATTCATGTAACATAAAATCTTTATTGATCAGAAATTTGTAAAGGTTGCCATCTAGTGCTGAGTTGTTGTATATGTTCTGTAACACAGCTGGATTTTGCAGAGATCTGTACAAGCAAAACAATTATTGGTCTGTTTTCTGATTTTCGTTTCCCCTAAATTCTGGGTGGGGGTTTTTCCCCCCCAGTTTGTTTCAAAAATTTGAATGTGCTAACCTTCTAATTTATCAAAAATCGATTGTATGCACATTAATTCATAGGTGAATGTGCATTAATTCAAATGTGCTTGCTTGAAAATTCGTAGGGTGCCCAAATGAACTGAATGCACATTAGAGAATTTACATCCTTAGTATTGAATGTTTCACATAGAAATAGAATACCAAAAATACAAAAAGCCTGCATGTCAGTTTGCTTTCAATTTTGAAAAAGCACATCTTTTGCCCAGGGATTTAATTTCTTGCAGATTCCAGAAGTGAATACAAATGAAGAGCTATTTCTCTACTAGTGTTTAAGCCTCTTACATTAAAGGGTGCTAGAATATATTGTGACCTGGCCCGTCCCTGAGTAAGTGGGAAACTGCGGCCCGGACCACAAGTAAGATTTTTAATACGCCTTTTATAGGGCAGTGGAAGGAAGACCCGGATACCGGATTCTTTAGAATATAGTATCAGGTTTATTAATGTCCCAAAGTTCAAAGAAAATAAAACAGCAGAAGAAAAAACATAAAACATTCACCTCAGTTGGTTACAGTGCTTAGAGGGCCTCTCCCCCATTATACTCTTACAGTCCAGGTTCTATTAAGGAGCAAGATGGTACTTCCTTATCACCAGTAAAATCCCAGCAAACATATAAGTCAGTTAAAGCTCTCCTTGGCTCGTAGCCCCTGCCGGGCTTGATTGCTCTCACTCTGGACTTCACCTTTTACGAGCCTAGCTAGCTGAGCACGGCTTGCGTCCAGCCTTTCCTTCTTAGCTCTCTGCATTTGTTTAACACATTATTAGCACCTTGTTAACTCTGCCCGCACTGCTCATGCTGTCGGGTATACAAACAATAGGAGACCGTTCTTCAGGAGTTTAACTTAGGACATGCAAACATCATATTCTCCAAGGTCCATGCCCTCTTCACTTATCTCATTACTTAGTATGCTGTCCATTTCCCATTCACACTCCCGGGAACTCTGGCTTGAAGTTTCTTCACTTCTTTCTGTTTGTGCTTCCCCTCCCCCTCTCTGTACGCCTGCAAAACTATCTGCAGCTTTTCTCTGGGGAGGCTTTCCCAGCCCTGCTCTTTGGGGCTTGAGTTGCCAGTCACAATACCTCTCCAGGGCAGTAACACCTTTCCCTAGGTGTGGGCTTCTTGCCCTCCGTTCCTGCTGGACTTGAGGCACCCTCTGTGACCTGGAACCCACGTGAGTAGTTTGGCTTCTCAACCACTCCTTCTGGTTCTCCTCTCTCCTCACTCTCGTTCCTTCTCTAGGTTCCTCACTTCTCCTCTCTCCAGTAAATTGATCTTTCCTATAAGGCCAACCCCGGGGTCTGACTCCACCCCCTTCTAAATTAGCCTCAGGTTTCTCCCTGACTTCAGGAAAGGAGTGATAGGGGAAATCAGTGGTCTGCAGAGCCTTTCTTAATTGGCTCTTCAGCTGTGCTGGAACCTGCCTGGGCTTGCCTTCTTTTGCCTGAGCCAGCTGTCCTGACTCCATGCCTGGTTTTATCCAGCCTTGTGCTGCATTCTGGGGAGTTTTAGTAGTAGTTTTCACCGTGACAGGAGCTTCCCTGTCACAATATGTATGTCTGTCTTTCTTTCTGTGCTTCTCCCTGCCCGTGTCTCTTTCAGTTTTATTTCTGTCTCTCTCCTTCCCGCTGTCTATCTTTCTTTATTTCTATCTCTCTCCCTCCCACTGTCTGTCTTTCTTTCTGTCTGTCTCTCTCCCTATGGCCCCCTGTTTGTCTGTCTTTCTTTCTTTCTGTCTCTCTCCCTGTCCGCGGTCTTTCTATCTCTCCGTGGCCCCTTGCCTGCCTGCCTGCTCTTCTTTGTCTTTCTCTATGGCCCCCTTCTTTATCCTCCCCAAAGCAATCCAAGATTGTTCCCTGGCCCCCCAGCACACCCCTCCCCCCCAAAGCAAAGCATGTTTGCTCCCTGGCCCCCTTTGTCTTCCCCCCTTCCCTGTGCAGCAGCAGCATTTCCCTCCCCCCTTCCCTGTGCAGCAACATGTCCTCCAACTCCACTTCCCTGTGAAGCAACATTTACCTACCCCCACCCCACTTCCCTGTGCAGCAGCATTCCCTTCCCCTCTATTAAAGGTATAGGCACACTCCTTCTTGCCCCATTCAACCTGTTCAGCCTCAGCACGCTCGTTCTTGTCAGCAGTGTGCACAAAAGACCTAGCCAGCTCTCTATTCCATCCGGGGCCGGTTTTGTACATTGGTCACCATGGGAGGTGCTCGGGGATATTGGAGGTGGAGCGGCATGCAGGGCTAATTTTGGGATTGGCCGTTTTTGCAGCGTCGGATCCTTTGCTTTGGCTGGCCGACTTAGGCCCGTGTGCGTCGTCGGCCTGGAGGAGCCGGTCGGAGCCTGGAGGAGGCAGTTGGGGTGGGGTTCCCTTGCGCGATTCCATGGTCAGCTGCGTGGGAGTTTAGAGGCATGGGTGAGCAGCGAACGTACGGCTTCAGCTGTGGAGGTTCTGGTCTATGATCCGGCAGTAGTGTCTGCCGCTGCCTGGAGGAGCTGAAGAGTAGTGAGGCCCGCACTGTACAGATTCTCTGCTGGCCATTGTCACAGCTAGCGCATGCGCACTCCTGCCGACCACAGACATACGGATCAGGGAACACGCAGGTAGGTGTGCGCATGCGCGTTTAGCATTTTATTATAGTAGATTCCATTCTCACAGGAGAGCTCAGAACGGTTTACATGAATTTATTCAGGTACTCAAGCATTTTTCCCTGTCTGTCCTGGCGGGCCCACAATCTATCTAATGTGCTTGGGGCAATGGGGGAGGGGGGAGAATTAAGTAACTTCCCTAGGGTCACAAGGAGCAGTGTGGGTCTGAACCCATAACTCCAGGGTGCTGAGGCTGTAGCTTTAACCATTGCGTCACACTCTCCTCTTGGTAGTGAAATACTAGGGCTACAGCATTTAGAGTACAGCAGTACTGTCTGGTACACCCTCCTGCAGGTGAAAACTTGGGGTACATGGCAATAAGTGAGAGCATGGGGAGGGGTTGGCTAGGCTCCTGAAAAGAAATTTTTGAGAGGAGAGAGGGATCTTCTGACCCCTGCAACATCATGTTGCTGTATTTGGGAGCAGGTGGAGAGTGGAGGCTGTGCCCAGGGGCATCTTGCATCACCTTGAGGGCATGGGGAGATCAGTGAACACAAGATGGAAGGAAGTGGAAGTGTACATGACCAGATTAAAATCTTTCCAGGCAGTAGACACTATCCCCTTGGTATTCAGTCAGAGGCAGGCAGTGTTTTTTGTCCGTTGGCAATGCTAAAACTGGAAATTCTATGCTGGACCCTGTGTGTGCTTTCCATTGGATTTCTGTTGTTTTGTTTTTTTTAAAAGCCAGGTAGTACATGACTACCGTATTTTCACGCATATAACGCGCGCGTTATACACGATGTTACAAACCGTGCATAACCATGCGCGTTATACGTGTGAGCGCGTTTTACAAATTTTTTTTTCATTCCGATCCGGAATTCCCCCTGCGAACCGGCATCCTCCCCCCCGCTCGTGTCACCCCCCCTCCCCCGCAATCCTACATCCCCCCCAGCACCGCAAAGACAACTCTTACCCAATTGGGCACCGGCACCAGCACCAATGCACAGGATGTGCCAGTGCCAGTGCCCGAAGATCCTCTCTCATTGGGCTGGGCTGGGCTGGGCGGTGCGAGGGAGATTCTTCTTCTTCCCTGTGCCGCGCTGGACTGGGCTTTGAGCATTTGCACATGCTCAAAGCCTTCTGGTCTCGCTCTCTCCCAAAGCCCAGTCCAGCGCGGCACAGGGAAGAAGAAAGATCTCCCTCGCACCGCCCAGCCCAGCCCAGCCCAACAAGGGAGGATCTTCGGGCACTGGCACTGGCACATCCTGTGCATTGGTGCTGGTGCCGGTGCCCAATCGGGTAAGAGTTGTCTTTGCGGTGCTGGGGAGGATGTAGGATCGCGGGGGAGGGGGGGTGATGCGAGCGGGGGGGGGGGGGGGAGGATGCCGGTTCGCAGGCCAGAAGAAGGAGTAGGCGGGAGGAGGTTTTAACAGCATGCGCGGTATACGCGTGTACGCGCTATTTTAAATTTTTTTTACATAGATTTCTGTTCCCCGTGCGCTATACCCATGTGCGCGTTTTACACGGGTGTGTGGTATATGAGTGAAAATACGGTAGTTAAGTCAATATCCAGACTTAACTAGCCATGGACTAACGCATAAGGATAGGTCAGCTTTTTATGTGATCCTATTTATGCACTAAAATGCCCATTTAGCTCTGAATATTGGGAGCTAACCGGACTCCGCCCCTGAAATTCGCCCGACAGCCAGTTTCCATTTTGAGGCTAACCAGTCATTTTCTACAGCATTAACTGGTTAAGTGCCACTGAAAATAACCAGATAGCCACATACAAGTGAGTTAACTATTCTGTGGCTGTTCCTGACCAGTTATCTTGCTTTGAATATTGGCTGGTTTACAGTAGATTTACTGAGTTACCTAGTGTTTCAGCTCAAGGTGAAAGATATTTGGCTAGTTCTAGATTTCTGATAATCCTTTCTCTGGTGCAATATGTTACCAGTAGCATTGATTTCAATGGGTGAATCATGGACTCAGGAGTGTAGCTAGCATTGAGCAAGCCTGGAAAAATGGTCAATGACACCCAATGGTAGGGGCCACCTATAATTCTACTTTCCCTTCCTCTTTCTTTCTTCCTCCATCTGCTTTCAGTGTCTCTCCACCCTACCCCTGTCCCCACATGAGTCCAGCCTCTGTCTTCCTCCTCCCTGCCTCTCCAAAGGCAGTGCTGAAGGCTGCTCTCTCTGGCGGGGCCTTTCCTGTGCTGCAACCCACCACATGTAGTTACATCAGAGAGACAGATTGTGGCAGAGGAAAAGCCTCAATGGACAGACCGTAGCCTTCAGCACTGTCTCTGGAGTGGCAGAGAGAAGGGAAACAGAGGCTGGACCCATTTAGGGGTGGAGATGGTGTAGAGAGAAGCTTGACTCAGGTGTGGTGATGAGGAAGGGAGCTAGACTGTATGGGAGGGGGAGAGGTAAAGAAGGGGAGAGACACTGGATGGGGGCCAGCAGTAATGGAGAGAAAATGATGGAGACATGGAGGAAAAGGGAGAGGGAAGAGACAACGAGAGTTGCTGGATGAGGGAGGGGAGTGATGGAGAGAGACTGAGTTGGGGAAGAGAAGGGAGGACAGACACTGTAACAATGGAGAGAGGGAGATGCTAGACCACAGAGAGGGAGAAAGAGAGAGGAGGAAAGAGGGTTTGGGGGTGCAGGAGTACCGTATTTTCGCGGATATAACGCGCGCGTTATACGTGATTTTACGTACCGCGCATACCCCTCGCGCGTTATATGCCTGAGCGCGGTATACAAAAGTTTTTAAACATAGTTCCCACCCCGCCCGACGCCCGATTCACCCCCCCAGCAGGACCGCTCGCACCCCCACCCCGAACGACCGCTCGCACGCGCTCCCACCCGCACCCGCATCCACGATCGGAGCAAGAGCGAGCCCAAGCCCTCTTGCCCGGCCGACTCCCCGACGTCCGATACATCCCCCCCCCCCCGGCAGGACCACTCGCACCCTCACCCCGAAGGACCGCCGACTCCCCAACAATATCGGGCCAGGAGGGAGCCCAAACCCTCCTGGCCACGGCGACCCCCTAACCCCACCCCGCACTACATTACGGGCAGGAGGGATCCCAGGCCCTCCTGCCCTCGACGCAAACCCCCTCCCCCCAACGACCGCCCCCCCCCCAAGAACCTCCGCCCGTCCCCCAGCCGACCCGCGACCCCCCTGGCCGACCCCCACGACACCCCCACCCGCCTTCCCCGTACTTTGTGTAGTTGGGCCAGAAGGGAGCCCAAACCCTCCTGGCCACGGCGACCCCCTAACCCCACCCCGCACTACATTACGGGCAGGAGGGATCCCAGGCCCTCCTGCCCTCGACGCAAACCCCCCTCCCTCCAACGACCGCCCCCCCCCAAGAACCTCCGACCGACCCGCGACCCCCATGGCCGACCCCCCCACCCCCCTTCCCCGTACCTTTGGAAGTTGGCCGGACAGACGGGAACCAAACCCGCCTGTCCGGCAGACAGCCAACGAAGGAATGAGGCCGGATTGGCCCATCCGTCCTAAAGCTCCGCCTACTGGTGGGGCCTAAGGCGCGTGGGCCAATCAGAATAGGCCCTGGAGCCTTAGGTCCCACCTGGGGGCGCGGCCTGAGGCACATGGGCCAAACCCGACCATGTGTCTCAGGCCGCGCCCCCAGGTGGGACCTAAGGCTCCAGGGCCTATTCTGATTGGCCCACGCGCCTTAGGCCCCACCAGTAGGCGGAGCTTTAGGACGGATGGGCCAATCCGGCCTCATTCCTTCGTTGGCTGCCTGCCGGACAGGCGGGTTTGGCTCCCGTCTGTCCGGCCAACTTCCAAAGGTACGGGGAAGGGGGGTGGGGGGGTCGGCCAGGGGGGTCGCGGGTCGGTCGGAGGTTCTTGGGGGGGGGCGGTCGTTGGAGGGAGGGGGGTTTGCGTCGAGGGCAGGAGGGCCTGGGATCCCTCCTGCCCGTAATGTAGTGCGGGGTGGGGTTAGGGGGTCGCCGTGGCCAGGAGGATTTGGGCTCCCTCCTGGCCCAATATTGTCGGGGAGTCGGCGGTCCTTCGGGGTGGGGGTGCGAGTGGTCCTGCCGAGGGGGGAGAAGAATCGGACGTCGAGGGGGGGCATCAGGCTTTCAGGATGGGGACAGGACTTCAAGGGGGGACAGGCAGATCTTCAAGGGGGACAGGCAGACCTTCAAGGGGGACAGGCACGGAGAGGCGGGGCATTGCACCGAAAGTCAGGGCGGGTGAACGGTGAGTCGGGGCAACCAGAGGAGAGTCGGGGCAGTGCACCGAAAGTCAGGGTGAGTCGGGGCAACCAGAGGAGAGTCGGGGCAGTGCACCGAAAGTCAGGGTGAGTCGGGGCAACCAGATGAGAGTCGGGGAGGGCGAAAGGAGAGTCGGGGTGGCCAGAGGAGAGTCGGGGTGGCCAGAGGAGAGTCGGGGAGAGCGAAAGGAGAGTCGGGGTGGCCAGAGGAGAGTCGGGCAGCATGCGCGTTATATGCCTGAGCGCGGTATAGAAAAGTTTTTGTACATATCATCGTGATTTCTGCGCGCTATACCCCTGTGCGCGTTTTACAACGGTGCGCGTTATATCCGCGAAAATACGGTAAGGGAAAAGAAGTGAAAAACTGGTCTTGGGGAAGGACAGGGACACAAAAGAGATTGTGAGTCTGGAGGGAGCATAGGGGTATGGACACAGAGAGCAGACACTGGATAGAATGGACAGAGACACTCAAGAAAGATGGATGGTAGATATAGAGAATAAATATCAAAAGGTCAGGAGAACCTGGAGAGAAAAACTATAGAAAAGCAGAAGAGAGACACTAGAACCAAAACAATGCTTAGACAATAAAGGTAGGAAGAAAAGATTTCTCTGTCTGACCTTATTAATTGAACATTTCTTAAAGCTGAAATATTACATCTTCCCTCCCCTCCCCCACCAGGTCCCCACTATCTAGGGAATGATGGTGTTATGAGGGACATCTCAAATATTTCTGCCTGGGGACAATTCAGTCTTAGCTATGCTACTGCAGGGATTACAGATATTACACTGGAATGTAAGTTGAAAACTAGGATGGCCAAAAGGTTTCTCTAATGATACTGGTGAATCTCACATTTTTTTCCCCACAATAACTTTGAATACCTGTATACTATTCATACTGAATTTCAAGCAAAAAAAAAAGTTAGTGTGAAAATTGGCTTCTTTGTAAAGTGGTGCCTAGTTAAAGTACCTTATAAGGCACCTGTATTAAACCTATTTTATAAAGATAAGTGCTTTCATGTCTGTATAAAATACTTACCTAACTAGCAGATGTAGACATTTACGCTAGCCCTAGGGCAGTTATAAATGACTGTTTCAATATGCACATAAATTTAAGAGAATTTTATAATCTCTGTGTGCATACTTATGTGTTCCAACCATAATTGGCTGAAACTCCATTCTTGTGCTTGCCCACCAGCAAAATACACACTATTATTTCAAAATGCATACTTGTGTATTGATTGGTATTTTATAAAAGATCATTTCATAGGCACCAACATTCCAAAAAATTGAGGGTGCCAAACAATACAAATTACCTCTCCCTAGAGTATGACAGAATAGAGTTTTCTCAATACTGGTGTGCTCAGTCTGGTTAGCTGTTATATACAGAGCCAAAAAGACCCTCCTTTGGAGATCCTTCACTCTTAGAGTAAAGTTTTACCTTTAACATTAAGGCTTCTTATGAGGACTTTGCTTCCATTAAAACAGTCCAACTACCTTCTTCCTTTAAATTATATTCAGCATATATATTTATTGCTTCTAATAGCAACCAAAAAAAATTTAGTTTTCCCCAAAGGTAAATGAGCATGCAAATTAATTCCAGGTTCCCGCAAACTCACACCAAACCCCCATTTAATAATTTGTGCAATTTCCAAACTAAACTCACTTTTATAACCAGGGCAATTTCTTTACCAAATCCGTTTTTGTTGCTGTTGTTGGGGGGTGGGGGGAGCATTTTAAGAACATAAGAACATAAGAAGTTGCCCCCGCTGAGTCAGACCAGAGGTCCATCTTGCTCAGCGGTCCGCTCCCGCGGCGGCCCATCAGGCCTAGTGCCTGAACAGTGGTCCCTGATTAATTTTGTAACCTACCTCTAATCCCATCCCTATAATCTACCTTTACTCTTATCTGTACCCCTCAATCCCTTTGTCTTCCAAGTACCTATCCAAAGCTTCTTTGAACCCCTGTAGCGTGCTCCTGTTTATCAAATCCTCTGGTAGCACGTTCCATGTATCCACCACCCTCTGTGTGAAAAAGAACTTCCTGGCGTTTGTTCTAAACCTCTCCCCTTTCAATTTCTCTGAGTGCCCCCTTGTACTTATTGATCCCCTTAATTTGAAAAATCTGTCCCTGTCTATTTTTTCTATGCCCTTCATGATCTTGAAGGTTTCTATCATGTCTCCTCTAAGTCTCCGCTTTTCCAGGGAGAAAAGCCCTAGCTTTTTCAGTCTGTCAGTATATGAGAGGTCCTCCATGCCCTTTATTAGCTTAGTTGCTCTTCTCTGGACCCTCTCAAGTACCTCCATGTCCTTCTTGAGGTACGGCGACCAGAACTGAACACAGTACTCCAGGTGCGGGCGCACCATAGCACGATACAGTGGCAGGATGACTTCCTTTGTCCTGGTCGTGATACCCTTCTTAATGATACCCAACATTCTGTTTGCTTTCCTTGAGGCCGTGGCACACTGCGCCGACGCCTTCATTGTTGTGTCTACCATCACTCCCAGGTCTCTTTCAAGGTCGCTCACCCCTAGCGCTGATCCCCCCCATTTTGTAAGTGAACATCGGGTTTTTTTCCCCTATATGCATGACCTTGCATTTCCCTATGTTGAAACTCATTTGCCACTTTTTGGCCCATTTTTCCAGTGTTGTCAGATCTTTTTGGAGATCTTCGCAGTCCTCCATGTTATTGACCTTGTGATATAGTTTGGTGTCATCCGCAAATTTAATAATCTCGCATTTTGTTCCTGCTTCCAGGTCGTTAATGAATATATTGAATAGGAGCGGTCCCAGCACCGACCCCTGTGGAACTCCGCTCGTGACCCATTGCCAGTCTGAGTAATGTCCCTTTACTCCAACCCTCTGTTTCCTGTCCGCCAGCCAGTTTTTGATCCATCGGTGGACCTCCCCTTGCACCCCATGGTTCCATAGCTTCCTTAGTAGTCTTTCGTGTGGCACCTTGTCGAAGGCTTTTTGGAAGTCAAGGTAAATGATATCTATGGATTCCCCTTTATCCACCTGGCTGGTTACCCCCTCAAAGAAGTATAATAAGTTTGTGAGGCATGACCTGCCCTTGCAGAAGCCATGTTGGCTCGACTTTAGCTGCCCATAGTTGTCGATGTGTTCCCAGATGCTGTCTTTAATCAGTGCTTCCATCATCTTTCCCGGGACCGAGGTCAAGCTCACCAGCCTGTAGTTTCCTGGGTCTCCCCTTGAGCCTTTCTTGAAGATGGGCGTGACATTTGCTATTTTCCAGTCTTCCGGAATCTCTCCAGTTTTTAGGGATAGGTTGCATATTTGTCGAAGTGGCTCAGCTATTTCGTTCCTTAGTTCCTTGAGTACCCTTGGGTGAATGCCATCCGGACGTGGCGATTTGTCGCTCTTTAGCCTGTCTATCTGCCTGAGGACATCCACCTTGCTCACCTCTAGCTGGACCAGATTTTCATCCTGCTCTCCTTTTACGATCTCCTCGGGCTCCGGAATGTTGGTTGTGTCCTCCCTCGTGAAAACTGACGTGAAGAACTTATTTAGCCTGTCAGCTATCTCCTTTTCCTCTTTTACCACTCCCTTTCTGTCCCCATCATCAAAGGGTCCCACTTCCTCCCTTGCTGGTTGCTTCCCCTTAACGTACCTGAAGAATGATTTGAAGTTTGTTGCTTCCCCTGCCAGTCTCTCTTCAGATTCTTTTTTTGCTTTCCTAACCACTCGATGACACTCCTTTTGGTGTTTTTTGTGTTCCTTTTGGTTCTCCTCTGCTTTGTCCTTTTTCCATTTTTTGAATGATGCTTTCTTGTCACTTATCGCCTTTTTCACTGCATTTGTTATCCACACTGGGTTTTTTGTTCTATTTTTTTTGCACCCTTTCCTGTACTTGGGGATGCACAGGTTCTGTGCTTCGTGCACTGTGCCCTTGAGTATGGTCCAGGCATTTTCTATGGACTCCATCTTCCTTGCGCTGTCGTTGAGTTTCTTTCCCACCATTTTCCTCATGGCATCATAATTCCCTTTTTTGAAGTTAAGTGCAGTTGTTGTAGTTCTTTTCACCTTTGATGATCCAATTTCTAGCCTGTACTGGATTGTGTTGTGATCGCTGTTTCCTAGTGGGGCTAGTACCGCCACCTCCTTAGCGGGTCCCCCTAGTCCGTTGAGGATTAGGTCAAGAGTGGCATCACCCTGTGTTGGTTCCATGACCAGCTGTTCCATGAAACAATCCCTCGTGACCTCCAGGAATTTGGTCTCCCTCATGCAGTTTGAGTGCCCAATACTCTAGTTTATTCCCGGGTAGTTGAAGTCTCCCATCACCACCACACTTCCGCTTTTGCATACCTGCCTCAGTTCAGCCTCCAGATCCTGGTCGATTTCTATTGTTTGTCCAGGTGGGCGATAGTACAGACCCAATTTTATGTCTGCTCCAGTTCCTCCTGGTAGCTTAACCCATAGTGATTCCAAGTCGTCCGCCCTTACTGTTGTTTCCATTCTGGTTGAAGGTATGGAATCTTTTATATATAGCGCTATTCCTCCACCCTTTTTGTGTGACCTATCTCTCCTGTAGAGTTTGAATCCTGGTAAAGCCACATCCCATTCATTGTCATCAGTCCACCACATTTCTGTGACTCCAATTATGTCTAGGCCCTTTTTGCTGGCTAGGATTTCCAGCTCTCCCATTTTAGCCCTTAGGCTCCTAGCATTAGTGTATAGGCAAAGTAAGTCCCGTTTGTTCGCCTTTCTTGCTGTTTTTCCTCGTGGTTTGGCGCTCCTGGCCCCCTCGTGAGTTGCCAGACCCCAAGCCTCGTCTCGGTCATCCTCCTCCTGTGGTGTGTCTGTTTCGTCCTCAGCCTGTTCCCCTGTTTTTGGTTGTCCCTCTGGATTCCGTTGTTCTCTATTAGTGCTGCTTGCCAGTTTTATTTGTGCACAAGACCACTGCAATTCTCCCTTAGGTCCTTTTTCAAAAAGTTCACACTCAGACCTGAGCCCTCTTTTACAGTGTCCTTGCTCAATATCTTTGGCCCGGGTCCCCTGCATTACGTCCTTAGGTTCTTTTTCCAAAAGTTCCCTCTCAGTCCCGATCCCTTTTTTACAATGTTCTTGCTCTATGTCCATGGCCCTGGGCCCCTGTGTTGTATCCTTAGGTCCTTTTCCCAAAAGTTCCCACTCAGTCCCCAGCCCTCTTTTACAATGTCCCTGCTCAGTATCCTTACTTGATACTTTTGTCCGATGTGTCAGATCGACTGTCGGCTTTCCCCTCTTCCTCAGTTTAAAGCCAAATCAATGACGCTCTGGACGTTGCGTGCCAGCATCCTTGTCCCAGTCGTGCTCAGGTGCAGTCCGTCTCTCCTGTAGAGCTTATTCTTTCCCAGGAAAGTTGTCCAGTTCCGTGCAAAAAGGAAACCCTCCTCCTCGCACCATCTCCTGAGCCAACCGTTTATTGCTTGTAGTTCGCTCTGCCTCCTTACGTCTGCTCTAGGTACTGGCAGGATCTCTGAGAAGGTTATCTTCCTTGCCCTCAGTTTCAGTTTCCTCCCCAGGATCCTGAACTGATCAGTTAGTGCAGTCCTGTTGTAGTCCCTCCTGCTGACGTCGTTGGTTCCAATATGGATTACTACAGCTGTCTCCTCCGTCTCGGCCCCTTTCAGGATCCTCTCGATTCTGTCGGTGACGTCCTTCGTTCTTGCCTCCGGGAGACATGTCACTAGACGGTCCTCTCTCCCTCCAGCTATGTGACTGTCCACTCCTCTCAGGATTGAGTCTCCCACCACGATAGCAGATCTCCCCTTCCTCAACTGTCTCTCTGGTCTCAGGTCTGAATCGGTGATGCAGTCCTCTATTCCCTCCTCCGGGTTCTGTCGGGTCTCCTCCTCATCTGCCTGTCCAGATTCTCCGCAAGGTCCTACTCCCATGGCGTCTGGTGGATTTTGTTGTCCGTCTGTTAGTTTCCTCCTGATGTGCTTGTGGTCCTGTGCCTCCACCATCCTGCAGGCCTCCTCGATGAACTTCTCGAGTTCCCTAACTTGTTCTGTAATGTGGTCCTCTCTGGCGGTGTCTTCCGTTGCCCAGCACTTCTCCTCTATGGTGCAGAGTCCCTCCAGTTCCTGTACTCGAACCTGCAGTCTCCCAACCTCCTTCTTCAGGCTATCCAGTTCCTGGCATCGACTGCATATGTACGCCCACCTCCCAGAGGGGAGGTAGTCATACATATGACATTCGATGCAGTATACTGGGTAGCTCTGCTGGGCTCCTACTGCCTCCATTTCTTCTATCCTGTTCCTATGTCCCACGGTGCGTATGAGTGGTGCCTGGCGCGCAGCTAACTGAAAGAGTAGAGAGAGAGAAGAGTAAGAAGAGAAGAAAAGTACCTTAGATTTTTGCTGCTGGGCTGCCTGGGCTCCTTCTCAAGGCTCCTTAGCAAAGGCGCTCTCGCTAAGGCGAGCGCCTTTGCCGCTCGCCGAACGGCTGCGCGCCGTTGGCTCCTCCCCTTTTAAGGGGGAGCTCCGGGTCTGCTGCCAGTGATGTCAGGGAGTGGGCGGAGCTAACTCTCGCCTCAGCCCCTCACCCTCTGCCTCTCTCCTGCTCCTTCCCTTCTGCCTCCACGTGTCTCCTCTGTCCTGCCTTCTGCTTCTCTCCTCAGCCCTCTCCTCCTCTGCCTGCCCCGATCTCAGAACAAGCTGAAAGCAAGCTGATCTGCGATCCTTAGCCCCTCTCCTTTTAAGGGGGAGCTCCGGGTCTGCTGCCGGTGATGTCAGGGAGAGGGCGGAGCTAACTCTTGCCTCAGCCCCTCACCCTCTGCCTCTCTCCTGCTCCTTCCCTTCTGCCTCCACGTGTCTCCTCTGTCCTGCCTTCTGCTTCTCTCCTCAGCCCTCTCCTCCTCTGCCTGCCCCGATCTCAGAACAAGCTGAAAGCAAGCTGATCTGCGATCCTTAGCCCCTCCCCTTTTAAGGGGGAGCTCCGGGTCTGCTGACGGTGATGTCAGGGAGTGGGCGGAGCTAACTCTCGCCTCAGCCCCTCACCCTCTGCCTCTCTCCTGCTCCTTCCCTTCTGCCTCCACGTGTCTCCTCTGTCCTGCCTTCTGCTTCTCTCCTCAGCCCTCTCCTCTGCCTGCCCCGATCTCAGAACAAGCTGAAAGGACTTCTAATAATCTTAATTGCTTAACAGGGTCCTTTCCCCTGGGTTTCTCAGCCTACTTGTCTAACCCTTCTGATATTCTTTTAGGGCTTTCAGCTCTAGGAGATTTTGGCTCCATCTATCAGTTTCCTTCTTGGGGCTTTTCCAATTTTCCCTCTGGCAAACCAGCTAGTGGATTTTTTATTTATTTATCAATTTTCATAATTACATTTCACAAAGAAATTAAGGAGAAGGAATATAAAGAATATTATTCCTAATAAACTCAACAAAGAAGAATTGCCTATAATTTACAGCTAGTGGATTTTAACCTTTTCCTTAGCAACTTGCATTAAAGTTAATCACTATCAGCCCAGTGCCTTCTGGGGCATGTAGTTTACCCAAAATAAATCTTTATTCCCTCTTATAAAAGATTCCACCGTATTCTTTTATTGCTATAGGTGACAAGCAACAGCTGCTTGCTTGTCACAATGTGAGCAATTAAATGGAGACCTTAGCAGATAACTTAAAGTTTTCTATAAGTTAGACATGTAAACTAAACAAAAATTTAATTTTATAGACCGAGTGATCAACCAAGAGGAGCTCGACTAGGTTTACAATAATATAAAACATAATACATTAATTTGACAAGAAAAAGTAGACTGAAATAGTTAATTTCCAAAATGTTTAGCAAACAAAAAAGTTTTCAGAACTTTCCGGAATAAAGCAAAAGAACCTAAACTTCTTAATGTAAGCGGTAAAGCATTCCAGAATTCAGTTAATTTAAAAGCAAAAGAATAACTAAATCTCTTAAAGGTTCTGTTTTTATCACTAAGGAATAGATTCTAATACAGGCAGTCCTTGGGGTTAAGAATGAGTTACGTTTTTAAAGCTGTTCTTAAGTCAGGTTTGAATGTAACTCAGAACTTGTAGATTTTAAGATTCTTGCTGTTTACCTCTTCTCCCAGCTGACTAAAGGGCCAACTGCCCCTACCAGTGTTACCGCTAAAGTACAGCATGCACAACCACACACTGTTCTTAATGTGGTCGTGCATCCTTCCTGAATCTGCTACAGGAGGAGTCTATGCCGCTGGAAATACTGCTGAGTGAAATCAAATGAAGCTGCAACCGCGTTCTAAAGTATGAGTCGTACTTGAGTCATCTGTAACTTGGGGGTTGCCTGTATACGATATGGTCTTACTAGGTCAGACCAATGGTTCATCAAGCCCAGTATCCCATCCTTACGGTGGCCAATACAGGTCACAAGTACCTGGCAAGACCCCCCCCCCCCCCAAATAGCAACATTCCATTCTACTGATCTAGGACAAGCAATGGCTTTCCCCATGTCTGTCTCAATAGCAGATTATGGACTTTTCCTCCAGGAACTTGTCCAAACCTTTTTTTAAAACCTGCTATACTAACCACTTACCACATCCTCTGGCATTGCGTATCAGAGCTTAACTATTCTCTGAGTGAAAAAATATATTTCCTCTTATTGGGTTTAAAAGTATTTCCCTGTAATTTCATCGACAGTCTCCTAGTCTTTGTAATTTTTGATCCACTTGTACCTGTTCTACAAAACACAGGATTTTGTAGACTTCAATCATATCTCCCCCTCAGCTGTCTCTTTTCCAAGCTGAAGAAACATAAGAAATGGCTTCGCCGGATCAGACCCTAGGTCCATCCAGTCCGGCGACCCGCACTCGCGGAGGCCAAGCCAGGTGTCCTAACCTCTTTAGTCTTGCTAATCTAATCTAATCTAGTCTCCCAACGGAGCTCGACTCGGTTTACAAGTAAAGACCAGCAAAAAAACGAACAAGAACATAAAAGAAAATAAGTGTTGTAGAGCAATCAATTTGTTGAATCTTTAGGTAAACTATTCAAGTATTGTGTAAATAATAAAGTTTTTAGGACTTTACAAAATTGTAATTGACCTATCAATCTGACAGTCAGGAAGCCCATTCCACATTTCTACCATTTTATAAGTGAAAGATTGACTGAGTTTCCCAGCCAATTTAATTCCTTTGAAGGAAGGGAACAGCAGTTTATATCTCTGTGTATTCCTCGAATGGCAAGATCTAAGGGTATTCCAGTATAAAGGGACCATAGGGCCAAAAATTCCATAGAGAAGCTTAAAAATAATGCAGGTGCATTTAAACTGGATTCTAAAATGGATTGGGAGCCAATGAAGCTTTCTCATATGAGAGGAGTTCTATCCTCTTTATCATCTTGGCCGCTCTTCTTTGAACCGTTTCTAGTGCCGCTATATCTATTTTGAGATAAGGCGACCAGAACTGAATGCAATATTCAAAGTCAAGTTTCACCATGGAGCGATACAGAGGCATTATAACATTCGTAGTCTTGTTTACCACCCTTTTCCTAATAATTCCAAGCATCTTGTTTGCTTTTTTGGCCACTGCTACACATACCTCCCCCACCCCCTTTTACTAAACTGCGATAACGGTTATTAGTGAAGGGAGCCGTGCTGAATGCTCCGCACTGCTCTAGAGTTCCTATGAGCGTCAGGAGCAGCACAGAGCATTCCTCGCGGCTCCCTGTAATAATAACCGCTATCATGTTTTAGTAAAAGAGGGGGATAGTGCCTAAAAAACCCACTGAGTGGTATTCTATAAGCAGTGCTCAGTTACATATCATTTATAGAACAACACTTAGGGCTCCTTTTACAAGGTGCGCTAGCGTTTTTAGCACACGCAGGAAATTACCGCACGCTACACCGCATGCTACGCTTCTAGAACTAACGCCAGCTCAATGCTGGCATTAAGGTCTAACGCGCGCGGCAATGTAGCGCACGCTATTCCTCATGTTAAAGCCCTAGCGCTCCTTCGTAAAAGGAGCCCTTAGTTCTGGGAACTGCACCTAACTTTACGCCAGTGGAAATGTGGCACAAATCCTTGCAACTAAATTAAGCACGGATCCTCCTTATCCTATAACTACACACACAACTTGGAGGAACACCTCCAATCTACCCATTATCCTCTCATTTCTGCACTCCATTTTTGATTTGCGCATAAAATTTAGGCCAGATCTGCGGATGCACCACAGAAGAGAGAAGACAGGTCCTACACCAAGGATACAGACTTGAGACCCCTTAAGAACCCCCAAATAAAGATGACAGGGATCATCGTTGGACATTCCATCATATGCAACGTGGACAGCCACATCGCAGGAGAAAGGGAAGATAGACTGGTCACCTGCCTGCCGGGTGCAAGAGTGAAGGATGTGGCCAGCAGGATCACCACAATCATAGACAGTGCAGGAGGAGAGGACACTGCTGTGATTATCCACGTGGGAACCAACGATGTGAGCGGACGGAAGTACAACAGGGAAGAATTGAAGGGCCAACTCCGCTCACTCGGAAGAAAACTGAAGGTCAGGGAGGTGAAAGTGGCCTTCTCTGAAATACTCCTGGTACCGAGAGCAGATGGAAAGAGACAAGATGAGCTGTGAGAAATCAACGCCTGGTTGAGATGATGGTGCGTCGAGGAGGGTTTCGACTTCGTGCGCAACTGGACGACATTCTGGGGAAGAAGCAAATACTACAGAAAAGATGGCCTTCACCTCACCAAGCAAGGAGCAAGAATCTTGGCTGATAACATGAAGAAGACCATTGAGAAGGCTTTAAACTAAGGAACAGGGGAGAGCCGACAGTCGACAACCAGTTGATGGCCCGGGCATCAGGAGATCCAAAAGAAGAAACTACGAACAACTGCTCAGAAAAAGGGGAACAGCATGTTGTAATCAAAAGTGACAGAGAAAGAGCGCAAATAGATACAAAAAGAGTTGTGAAAACTAAAATGTCCAAGAAGGTAGTACAAAGGGAGCTCAAATGTATGTACACGAATGCCAGGAGTTTGAGAAACAAAATGGGGGAACTGGAAGCACTAGCAAGACGAGAGGAACTAGATGTCATTGGAATAACTGAAATATGGTGGAACGAGGAAAATGAATGGGACACAGTACTGCAGGGATACAAACTATATAGAAAGGATAGAATGTGGCAAAAAGGGGGAGGTATTGCCCTGTATGTCCAAGAAGGAGTAGAATCTATCAGTGAAGGGAAGATGAAAGGAAAAGAGAAACTGGAGTCCCTATGGATAAAGATTCCTAGACAGAATGAAACAGATACTAAAATTGGCCTCTACTATCGACCCCCAGCACAGACAGAAGAAGCAGACACAGAAATGATAGAGGAAATCAACCATGAATGTAGAACAGGTAACGTAATGATCATGGGAGACTTCAACTTTCCGGGGATAGACTGGAGCCTGGGAGCCTCAAACTGCGGCAGGGAAACAAAGTTCCTGGAGATAATAGGGGACTGCTTCCTAGAACAAATGGTGGGAGAACCGACAAGAGGAACCGCAACCTTGGACTTAGTCCTAAATGGCATAACTGGAAGGACAACAGATGTGGAAGTCACGGTTCCGCTGGGGACGAGCGATCACAACATGATTAATTTTAAAATTGGCATCGGGAAGGGGAAACAAACCAAGACACAAACTACAACCTTCAACTTCAGAAAAGGAAATTATGACAGCATGAGAGCCATGGTTAAAAAACGGCTTAAGAAAAGGACAGCCGAAATCAAAACGGTCGATCAAGCATGGGCCCTACTAAAAAATACCATCACCGAAGCGCAGAATCTCTTCATTCCGCAGATAACCAAAGGAAGGAATAATAGGAACAAAAGAGAACCAGCTTAGCTAACTAAAAGGGTGAAGGATGCAGTAAGGGAAAAGAGGAACTCTTTCAAAAAATGGAAACGTGAACGAACAACAGAGGCATAGAACAGTCACAAGATCGACCAGAAGAAGTGTCACAAGGCGGTAAAAGGCGCCCAAAAGATCTATGAACTTCATAAAAAATTGGCAGGAGGGAAGCCCACTCTCTCCTACCTCAGCCACCTAGACACCCTACCCCCACACCCCTGACCCCCATCTTTAAATTAAAGAGTGGCAGGAGGGATGCCCACTACCTCCTGCCACTGTACCTCTCCCCAGAATCCCCCACCTTTAAATGGAAGATTGGAAGGAGGGATATCTATTCCCTCTTGCCACCAGGGCCCCCTGCAAACCCCCAACACTCCTCAGGAACCCTTGACAACCGCTGCTATTTAATATCTTCATAAATGATCTAGAAACAGGGACGAAGTGCGAGATAATAAAATTTGCGGACGACACCAAACTATTTAATGGAGCTCGGACTACAGAGGACTGCGAAGAATTGCAAAGGGACTTGAACAAACTAGAAGAATGGGCGGCGAAATGGCAGATGAAGTTCAACATTGAGAAATGTAAAGTATTACATGTGGGGAGCAGAAACTCGAGGTACAACTATACAATGGGAGGGATGTTATTGAATAAGAGTACCCAGGAAAGGGACTTGGGGGTAATGGTGGACACGACAATGAAGCCGTCAGCACAGTGTGCAGCGGCCGCTAAGAGAGCGAATAGGGTATAATCAAAAAGGGTATTACAGCCAGAACGAAAGAAGTTATCCTGCCGTTGTATCGGGCGATGGTGCGCCCGCATTTGGAGTACTGCGTATAATATTGGTCGCCGTACCTTAAGAAGGATATGGCGTTAGTCGAGAGGGTTCAGAGGAGAGCAACACGTCTGATAAAAGGTATGGAAAACCTGTCATATTCTGAGAGACTGGAGAAGCTGGGTCTCTTTTCCCTGGAGAAGAGGAGACTTAGAGGAGATATGATAGAGACTTATAGGATCATGAAGGGCATAGAGAGAGTAAAGAGGGACAAATTCTTCAAACTTTCTAATAATAAAAGAACAAGAGGGCATTCGGAAAAGTTGATAGGAGACAGATTCAAAACAAATGCTAGGAAGTTCTTCTTTACCCAACGTGTGGTGGACACCTGGAATGCGCTTCCAGAGGACGTAATAGGGCAGAGTACGGTACTGGGGTTCAAGAAAGGATTGGACAAATTCCTACTGGAAATGGGGATAAAGGGGTATAGATAGAAGATTACTGCACAGGTCCTGGACCTGTTGGGCCACCGCGTGAGCGGACTGCTGGGCACGATGGACCTTGGGTCTGACCCAGCAGAGGCATTTCTTATGTTCTTATGTTCTTATAACCCCCAAACCCAACCCCCCCATACAGAAGCCCATTCCTTTTTGATGAAAAACAAGCAGGAAGGATGCCCACTCCCTTCTGCCGGCAGGTCCACTTTTTCAAAATGTCATCCTGGAATGCACTGGGAGGGGCCTTAGGTGCCTGGGCCAATCAGAGCCCCTTCTTTTCATTTTGAAGAGACGGGCCTGCTGGTAGGAGGGAGTGGGCATCCCTCCTGCCGGATTTTCATCATAAAGGTACAGGGTTCACATGGGGTTTACAGAGGGCCCCAGCGGCAGGTGGGAGTGGGCATCCCTCTTTCTGATCTTCCATTTAAAAGTGGGGGGTTTGCCCATTAAACCCCCCACCCAAAAAAAAAAAAATTATTCCTGGCCCGAACAGCTGAGTGGCATGAAACTACTTCAGGGCTGTTCGGGGCTACCCCTGCCAGTTCTGCACATGAGTCAGTCACTTTCTCTAATGACTGATTAGATGGGATTATGGCAGACCTCTGAGAAATTCATTTGCATGCAAAATTGTTCCAGAGGCTGTTATAGGGGAAAACACCCTCCAGTGATTCAGTTAGACAAGTTCCTGCTGAACCAGAACGTTCGCAGGTAAGGCTAGTCTCAGTTAGGGCACTGGTCTTTGACCTTAGGGCCACCGCGTGAGCACAAGGACCACTGGTCTGACCCAGCAGTGGACAAAGGAGCTGGAGGAAGCCGATAAGCAAAGGTAGGTAAGGGGTAGCTCTGAAGCTGCGGAGGAAAACTCTGCATTTGATTCCTCTGTTGGCCAGAAGTCAAGGATTCAATAGGGCTGATATTCAGCACTATTTAGCCAGCCAGTAGAGAATGAGACAGGGATAAATTTGTCCCCATCTTCGCAGGAACTCAATTTTCCCATCCCCATGAGTTTTGTCGCTGTCTCTGCCTTAACCGGTCTCAAACACTTATGATTTTAAAGTGTTTGAGGCTTGTGCAGATGAAGACATAGCTTGCAGGAATGGGGCAGGGACAGGAAAAGAACTCACGGGGATGGGATGGGAAAAACTCACAGGGACGGAGAAAAAATTGTGCCCGTGCCATTCTCTGCCAGCCGGGAATGGCTCATAGTCAGCTAAATACGAGTAGCATAAGGTAAGTATAGCTGAAGAGATGTATTTGACATTTCCCTTAGGAGCTATTGCTTTTGAGGGGCCCACTATGACTACTACTACTTATCATTTCTATAGCGCTGAAAGGCGTACACAGCGCTGTATATTTAATATTCAACAGACAGTCCCTGCTCTGAAGAGCTTACAATTTAATATGGACAGTCAGACAGGCCATCTCAGGGCTGGGGAGTTTCTGGTAGAAGGAATGATATAACCCCCAGATAGATGGATTGCTCAAAAATAAAACCCACAAGATAAGCAATTTAATTCATCTTACAAGGTGGAATTTTACAATGGGTATAGGTATCTAATAGTGAGTGGGAGTTAAGAGTTGAAAGCAACTTCAAAGAAGTGGGCTTTTGGCTTGGATGTGAATACCGCTAGAGACGGAGCAGGATGTGTTGACTCTGGCAGTCTGTTCCAGGCATATGGCGCAGCAAGAAAGAAGGGATGGAGTCTGGAGTCGGCGGTGGAGGTAAAGGGTACAGATAAGAGGCACTTACTTGATGAATAGAGTTCACGGGGTGGGGGGGGGCATGTGGGAGACTAGTGGGGAAAGATATTCAGGGGCTACAGAGTTAGGGTTACCAGAATTTTGAGAATGCAAATCTGGACCCATGGCCCCACCCCCTAGGCCTACCTCATTCCACCCGAGTCATGCCCCATTTTACCCCCCCAGCCCCGCCCTCTCAACCTGGTCGCTTGTCGAGAGGTCATCTGCAAAGTTTTGAAAAGCCATCCGGATCCAGGACATGTCCTCGAAAAGGAGGACATATCTGGGGAAATCTGGATGGCTTGTAACCCTATAAAGAGTTAATGCACTTATAAGTCAGTAGGAGGAGTTTGAACTGTATCTTTACAGGGGCAGTTAGCCCTAAGTTGCAATAACTTTCTGCACTCAAACCCTCCGCCTCAGAAAAAAATCCCCCTTTCAAACCAGTCTCCTCCCACTTTCTCTCAACTAGGGTTACTGATATTCAGTGTTGTTTATAGCAAAAACTGCTGAACCACTCATAAACTTATTTATCGACGCCTGGTCTACGTCAACCAGAAAACTGAAATCACTTCAACTGCTCCTCCCGTCTGCCAAAGGGGTTAAATACAAGCACATATTTGACTTGCTTTTCACATATCTTGGCACCAAGACCTGGAACAACCTCCCGACTGACCTCAGGATGGAAACGTTCTACAACAGATTCTGAAAAAAAAAAAAAGCCTAATAGCACTAAATCCCACACTTTGATCAAGTGCTATACCAGTACAATCACATAACCTCCATTCTCTCTTCCCCATTCATAATTCTGTCTTCCTCAAACTATTATAATATAGCATATACGGTACATTCTGTAATTCCTATATTGTAAGTCGCCTTGAACCTGTTTAGGCATAGCGTGACTCAGAAATTCTAGATTAGATTATGGCTCCTGGCTGGCTAAATGGCATATAGCCAGCTATCCGCCAATATTTATACTGACATATAGCCTGGTGACCAGCCAGGTAGTGTGACATAGCCGGTCACTGCCAATATTCATCGGCATGCTGGCTAAGTTCGGCGGCCAGATAGACCCACCTGAAAAGCAGATCTATCTTTGAGCCGCTGTGACTATATTTCGGCTGGCCAAAACCCCTCCAGAAATTCAATTGCTAGATATGGTACTGATGTCTGAATTATGGGTGGTCAATGTCGGTGCCTGGACATGGCCTGGCATTGAATATCTGGGTTTAGCACTGGCAGTGGTCAGCAAAATGCTGAGTGCCACTGACTGAATATCAGCCCATATACATGTACAGTATTTGTGCACACCTGCATATAAATTCCAAATGAAAGCAGAATAGATTGGAGGAGCGGGCTGTGGGGCAGTGGCAGGCAGAGCAAACTGAGTGTGCCATGTGGGAAGAATGGGAGGGAGCAGAGCGCGAAGGGTGTGCCATTTGGAGAGGGTGAGAGGGGAGAAGCCCAATCTGAATGTGCTATGGAGAAAGTGGGAAAGGGCCAGAGCAGGGTGCGAGTGTGCAGTGGGGTTTTGAGGGAGGAGCAGTGAAAGCTGAGATTGTGCTATGGGTGTGGGGGCTGAACAAGCAGAGATTGTGGCATTGGGGTATGTGTGTGTAAGTGGGGTGGAGGAAATTAATCTTGATGGTTTGCTGTAGGTAGGGTAAGAGAAATAGAATGATAACTGGGGAGAGGAGGAGGAGGAGAGGTGAAGGTATTGAAATTAAAACTATCCTACCCCTCCTTAAAAGGCATCTCCCTTGTTGGTAAACTTGGCTCTTCCCTCCCTTTCAGAATCACTCAGCTCTGGAACAGTCTCCCTTCCCCTCTCCGCAATTTGAGCCCCCTTCTACCATTCCGTAAGCATCTAAAGACCTGGCTCTTCTCCAGAACATAACCCCGTCCCGCTCCTGGCACTCTCACACCAACCTCTCTTCTCTCATACTTATATAATTCCACTGGAGTTCCGTTCCTTCCCTAACCATGTAAACCGTGTCGAGCTCCATCTGCGGAGATGATGCGGTATATAAACCCAAGATTTAGATTAGATTAGATTAGTGAGAGAAGGCTTTTGGGGCAAAATATGGGGTCTTTCTGGGATTTAGAGGGAGAGATGGAACTATGGAGGCTGGAACCGAGGAATGAAAAGACAGGAGATAATGTAGGCCTTATAATGGGAGGATGGGCTAAAAAAAATCAAATAAATCAGTAATGGGGAAATTCTATGCAAAAACAGTGCAAATAAAAAAAAATGCAGAGTTTTGCAGAATTTGAAAATATTGTACATTGAATATTCAGAGATTTTTGTGCAGAATTCCCCCAGAAATAGTTCTCCTGTAAAAGGTTTTCTTTGTTGATTTCCCTCAGCTCCTCTCAAAATTCCACCCACTAAAAGAGCCCAAACATTTGTCATGCTGATTTGCCTTAGTTTCTCACAATGTTTCACTCACTCACAGAACCCAGAAGGAGACATCACTTAAAGCTCAGTCTGTTCCCTTTAATTTGGGGATGTTTATGGCTTTGAGGCTGTGGCAGTACATGCTATGGCTGTTCACTAAAGGAATGCAACCAAGAAGCAGGATATGCTCCTTGGCCACTGCATGGGGTGTCTCTTCTGAAGTTGTCCAATATGTTTTTCCCTTAAGAACATAAGAATAGCCTTACTGGATCAGACCAATGGTCCATCTAGCCCAGTATCCCGTCTTCACGGAGGCCAATCCAGTTCACAAGTACCTGACAAAAAACCCAAATAGTAGCAGCATTCCATGCCACTGATCTAGGACAAGCAGTGACTTCTCCCATGTCTGTCTCAACAGCAGTTTATGGACTTTTCCTCCAGGAACTTGTCCAAACCTTTTTTAAAACCAGCTACGCTATCCGCTCTTACCACAACCTTTGGTAATGCGTTCCAGAGCTTAACTATTCTCTGAGTGAAAAAAAATTTCCTCCTATTGGTTTTAAAAGTATTTCCCTGTAACTTCGAGTGACCTCTAGTCTTTGTAATTTTTCACGGAGTGAAAAACCGATTCACTTTACCTGTTCTACTCCACTCAGAATTTTGTAGACTTCAATCATATCTCCTTTCAGCCATCTCTTGTCCAAGCTGAAGAGCCCTAACTGTTTTAGCCTGAAAGTGCCCTGATTCCTCATGAAGAACATTCAATTATAGCTTCAGTGCCACTAGGGGAATTTCTAGTCTCTTTGGATTTGATAGAAGCTCGCAAATTCCAATATTTCCAGATCATAGGAAGTTCTTATGATTCCATGTACTAGAGAGACATTTCCAATTCCCAGTGCTCTCATTCAGTCTGACAACTGTGCCTTGAACATTTACCAAGGAGGTGGTCATTGTAGCAGCTCACCTGCACAAGGTGGGGATCCAGGTGCATCCATACTTGGACGATTGGCTGATCAGAGCACCATCCAAGTCCAATGGCAAGAGAGCAGTTGTCCAACTGCTACAGGACCTGCTACAGGATCATCAGTTTCCGAAAGAGCCACCTGGAGCTGACACAATCCCTAGAGTACCTTGGGATCCACTTCAGTGACAGAAGGCTGCCATGCAAACTGAAACTATGATGCCAGATTTTGGAGATCTTGGTGGTGCCATCCCCTATGGTTTGGCATTATCTACAGGTAATGGGGTCAATGGTAACAACCATAGAGATGGTGCCTTGGGTGAAAGCGCATCTGTGCCCTCTCCAGGATTCACTATTGTCCTAGTCACCACAGAAAAATATTCTCCAGATGCCATTGACCAGGCCGGTGGTGATGCGTCAAAGTTTGCATTGGTGGCTCCAGCCAGAGTTGTTGTCAAAAGGCTTGCTGCTCTGCATATCCTCTTGGGTGATTCTGATGACAGACACCAGCCTACTTGGCTAGGAGGAGGTCATTGTGAGGATCATCCAGTTCAGGGCTGATGGTTACCCTTTCAGAGGAAATGGTCTATCAACCAATTGGAGCTGTGAGCCATTTGTATAGTGCTGCAAACATTTGAGAACATTCTAGAAGGCAAAGCAGTCAGGGTTTTTATCAGACAGTGGTGGCTTATGTCAACAGACAGGGAGGCACCAAGAATGTCCCATTGAAACTAGAGGCTCAACTGTTGTTCTCTTGGGCAGAAGTCCATCTACAATCTCTATCAGCAGCATATGTCGCGGGAGTGGATAATGTGCAGGCTGATTATCTCAAATGGCAGACCTTAGACTCGGGGGATTAATCATTCTCTTAGAAGGCCTTCGATTGCATTGTGTGTTGATGCGATGTTAGATCTGATGGTGTTGGCAGCCAACTAAAAGGTCTCTTGTTTCTTCAGGTGAAGATTCGAGCCTGGAAGTGCTGGCATGATGCTCTAGTATAACCATGACCAGAGAAAGGGCTCTTTTATTTGTTTCCCCCATGGCCCATGTTAGGCCGGGTCATTTGAAGAATAGAAACCCACACAGGACTGGTAATCCTGGTTGCCCCAGATTGACTGTGTATGTGCAAAACACAAATAGAAGATTAGATTAGATTAGACTCTTCTCTCGGGTACCTCTTCTCCGGGACCAGTTGCAATGGAGGATCCGGAATGATTTGAATTTATGGCATGGCTCTTGAGTGCACAGCCTTAGAGTGGAAGGGCTATTCAGAGGTGGTCATAGCTACCCTCCTCAGATCTAAGAAAATAGTGACTATTGTGGCCTATGCTAAGGCCTGGAAGACTTTTCAATGCTGGTGTGCTCAGCAGAAGGTGCTCCAATATCAGCAGTCCTAGCATTTCTTCAGGACAGACTTGAGAAGGGTTTGGTGGTTGATTCCCTCAAAGTGCTGGTAGCAGGCCTCTCATGTTTCAGAGCTCGAGTGGAGAAAGTTTTCTTAGCTTCTCATCCAGATGTTGACAGATTTTTGAAGGGAGTGTTGCAGTTATATCCTCCTGTATGACAGTCATTTCTAATGTGGAATCTTAACATTGTCTTGCATGCCTTCAGTAAGGCCTCATATGAGCATAAAAGAGGTGTGGCTGATGGATCTGACCATTAAGATAGTTTTCATAATAGCTATTGCTTCAGCAAGAAAGGTCTTGGAGCTGCAGGCGCTGTCATGCAGTAAGCTGTTCCTCAAATTTAAGGAGGCTGGGGTCTCGCTTCAAATGGTACCTTCTTTTCTGTCAA
The DNA here is from genome assembly GCF_902459505.1 of Geotrypetes seraphini. Classification (NCBI taxonomy): domain Eukaryota; kingdom Metazoa; phylum Chordata; class Amphibia; order Gymnophiona; family Dermophiidae; genus Geotrypetes; species Geotrypetes seraphini. The sequence continues at coordinate 162,569,997 of NC_047089.1, read as the reverse complement.
AAGTGGTTTTGGCCTTCAATAAATATAGCTGCCCATGTTTCATTCCTCGGGCTTGAAGAAAAGGACAAGATTTTGGTGTTGCTGGATGTTAGGGTACTTGGAGGGTCACCTGGAGGTGACAAATGATTTTCGCCTCTCAGATCATCTTTTTTGTACCAACAAGCACTCTCTGCCTGGGGAAGCCAGCTTCTAAGGCTTCTCTCTTTGAAAGCACATTCTATCAGGAGGGGGAAGGGGAAAAGGATTGGGACATATATACTGCCTTTTTCTAGTTATACAACCACACTCAAAGTGGTTTACATACAGGTACTTTAAGCATTTTCTTTATCTGTCCAGGTGAGCTCACAGTCTGTCTAATGTACCTGAGGCAGTGGAGGGTTAAGTGACTTGCCCACAGTCACAGTAAACCAGCATGGGGTTTCAACCCACAACCTCGGGCTGTTGAGGATATAGCTCTAAACACTATACCAAACTCTTCACAGTGTGGCTTCTTCATGGGCAGAGTCCTGGGTAGTCTCACCCAAAGAGATTTGTAGAGTGGTTACATGGACCACCCTCTGTACTTTCACAAAATTTTACAGAGTGGATGTGGCAGCATGAATGGATGCCGCTTTTGGGTTCTCAGTGCTACCTGCAGGCTTATTTGCTCCATCCTAGGATTGGGGGACTGCTTTGGTATGTCACACTGATCATGACTTATATGCCTTTTGCACTAGAAGGGAAGATTAGGTTCTTACCTTAGTAATCTTCTTTCTACTAGAAAGATATGAGTCTTGACAGCCTGCCCTGTCAGATTTTGTTTAGCCTGCTTACTGTCTCAGACATGTATGTATGTTTTTTCCAGATGTTTGGTTTTCTGTCAGATAGATCTGAAGAGTAATGAGATATCTTTTTATTGCAAAGAGGCAAGTGAGTGGGAGAACTTCATAAGTATTAGTGCTGGTTATGTTCCTTTTGACATTGTTTAATGGTAATCATTGCAGAGCAGAACAGAATTGACTGTCTGGAGGTTCCCATACCCTTCCTTTTAGTTTTTTCTCTTATAGTGGTGGTCAGCTGCTTTGGAATGACTGAAGAGATACAGCACAGCCCAGTCATGGGATAGGTAGCAAAGTTCAGTTGTGGATTAGGAATTGGTTATCGGATAGAAAACAAAGGGTAGGATTAAATGGTCATTTTTCTCAATGGAGGAGAGTAAAGAGTGGAGTGCTGCAGGGGTCTGTACTGGGACTGGTGCTATTTAACTTATTTATAAATGATCTGGAAATTGGAATGATGAGTGAGGTGATTAAATTTGCAGATGACACTAAACTGTTCAAAATTGTTAAAACGCATGCAGATTGTGATAAATTGCAGGCAGACCTTAGGAAATTGGAAGACTGGGTATCCAAGTGGCAGATGAAATTTAATGTGGACAAATGCAAAGTGATACACATTGGGAAGAATAACCTGAATCACAGTTACCAGATGCTAGGGTCCACCTTGGGGATTAGCTCCCAAGAAAAGGATCTGGGTGTCATTGTAGACAATACAATGAAACCTTCCGCACAACGTGCAGTGGCGGCCAAAAAAGCAAACAGGATGCTAGGAATTATTAAAAAAGGGATGGTTAACAAGACTAAGAATGTTAGAATGCCCCTGTATCACTCCATGATTTGACCTAATCAGGAGTATTGCGCTTAATTGTGGTCTCCTTATCTCAAGAAAGATATAGTGGTGCTAGAAAAGGTTCAAAGAAGAGTGACCAAGATGATAAAGGGGATGGAACTCCTCTCGTATGAGGAAAAACTAAAATGGTTAGGACTCTTCAGCTTGGAAAAAAGACGGATGAGGGGCGATATGATTGAAGTCTACAAAATCCTGAGTGGAGTAAAGCAGGTACAAGTGGATCGATTTATCACTCCGTTAAAAATAACAAAGACTATGGGACACTCGATGAAGTTACAGGGAAATACTTTTAAAAAACCAATAGGAGGAAATTTTTTTTCACTCAGAGAATAGTTAAGCTCTAGAATGCGTTGCCAGGGGTTGTGGTAAGAGTGGATAGCGTAGCTGGTTTTAAGAAAGGTCTGGAAGATTTCCTGAAGGAAAAAATCCATAATCTGTTATTGAGAAAGCTACTGCTTACCCTGGATCGGTAGCATGAAATATTGCTACTCCATGGGTTTTGGCAAGGTACTAATGACCTGGATTGGCTACCGTGAGAACGGGCTACTGGACTTGGTGGACCATTAGTCTGACCCAGTAAGGCTATTCTTATGTTCTTATGATGCCTTCTATACAATTCATGATTAGAGGAGAATAACCCAGTGGTCAAGACTCACATGCCTTTCTACTAGAAAGAAGATTATCGAAGTAAGAACCTAATCTTCTCTTGGAGTTTAATAGTTTAGGATTCTGAGTGCTCAACTATGAGTTTGTCAACTGTTCTAATCTTATGGGGTCACAAATACTGAGAGAGAAACATTTTTGCTAAATTCATATTAAGAACTAAATCAGTTGTATGCCCACTTGTGTAATTTGGTCATTGCTTTTGCTTAAAACGGATTCCTATTTGGATGTGTTGGAGCTTTTGAAGGTAGGGCTATCTCATGACAAGTAAGTGTGCAAATGCAAGTAGTAGATAACACTGTGCCTAATTTATGGGAACACTTCTGACTCACCCATACCCCTCCCAACCCACACCCTCCACAGATTTCACGGCAGCTCATGGTACTACAGAAGTAAGGAGTAAAAGGGATGGGACTTGTGGTTTACACAATCAAAGTACTTTACATATTTTAGACAGGTACTTATTTTGCACCTGGGACAATGAAGTGTTAAGTGACTTGCCCAGAGTCACAAGGATCACAAGCTGCTGTGAGAGGTGAGCTGCCACTAGGGGCAGAAGCAAGGGACTGCACTTCTACCCCTACTGATCTTTACAGGACCACCAGGGAGAAAGGTAGGCCCGAGGTGGCCTACCTACACATTGAGTGGATTTATAGGGTTGGGGGTGCCTACTTGAAGGAGGGAAGGCATAGGGGACATGTTCAGGGGAGATCAGAAGGGGGAATCACAAGAGGACATGCTCAGAATATATGTTATGCGTGTGCCAGCCTGATATTAAGTGTCTGAACCCACATATCAAAGTGTCCATATTTAGGACAGCTGTTAGCTGCCCTAAATTTGTCCATTTCACTATGCAGGTGCTAGCACAGAATATTCTGGCATCTGCATAACCTAGAGCTCCTCCCCAGTACTGTCCATGACCTGCCCACTTTTTACTTGGGTAGTCAGTGGAACTTTCCGGTTAAGTGCCACTGAATATCCTCACCTAGAGCTTCCTGCCTGCATAAATTGCTCTGAATATTGGCCCCGTGTCACAAAATTTAAAGCACTAGCTGGCTAAGTTTAGTGGCCAAATTGGGTTGCATAAATAGCTGGTCTATCTTTGGCCAGTATAAACTTAGCTGGTTAGCACTGAATATTGAGGTAGCCAGCTAAGTTTATACTGGCCAGAAATAAACTGGATATTTAATGCCTATCACTGGAAATGGCCTGGCATTGAATATACGGGCTCAGTGCTGAAAGTGGGAGTTAGCCTGGCTAACATCCATGGTCTGAATATTGGCCCCCTAACTTTTATTCATGGTCTTTTGGAGAACCATAGTCCTCTTGCAACTCAACCTGTAACTTGTACCCAGAGCTTGCTATCCCAGTCATCCACATCCAGGAAATAGTTCTATAAATTAGGTACCATCAAATACATACCGGTTATGCATGAGATGTTTAGAATACTAGCATATATGCACTAGGGATATCGCATGCCTTTGATAAACAAAAACAAGCAAAATATACACATTCACATAAGAAAAGAGTGTGCACACTTTCTATGAGAGTGTGCACTCTTAACACCAAATTGAAAGTGAAGACTAAGCAAACCAAACCAAAATGAACAATGTTGCAAATGACACAGGAAACAAAATCAAACAAAAATTTTGGGGCTGCCCAACCTCAATGTGCACATCTGTAGCACATACTATTCACAAACCAATATGCTCCTGGCCTAAGGCCCTCAGCACCCATGGCAAGGCATACAAAAGCCTTAAGGGCATCCGAGACTCATTCCTACCAATAAAGTTCTCCTGTTGACTCTAGTCTTGTTGTTATCTGTCTTAATTAATCTATGCTTACCCTACACCTATTATTTGCTTAATGTGTGAAGTGCACACCTTCTTGCAAATCATATTGAGGGATATGGGTAATCCCGGTCTCCAAAAAGGAGTACCTAAATGGGTCACTGCGTGCGCGGATCGCCGGACAAGATAGACTTCGGTCTGATCCGGTGAAGGCATTTCTTATGACCCGCAACCATAACTGTTCAGTGTAAAACCAAATTGAGGTTGCCGTTGGGACCATTGTTGCCTTCACTGTCCCGACCGCCACTGTAAACACTAAAGAATTCCTGTTAATATAAATATAGGTGAAACTTATCTGATGATCCTTGGTGGACAGCTGGCCCTCTTATTCAAACGGCAACCACAGTTGTGAGTTTACTTATGTGCGTAAAGGCGTTCTTATGCAGTCCGTGATTTGTCAGTCTGTCTGGTAATGGTAGCTGTAAGGAGTATCCCCTCCTGATGAAGCTGGCCACTAGGCCACACTCTCCTCCCATATCTCTGGAAGCTACAGCTACAGGTGACCCTTGGGAACATATGTGCTTAGGAAAAAATGGCCTGGAAACGAAGATCGTCATCTACTACCGACCCCCCAGGGCAGTCCGAAGAAATTGACGGAGAAATGATGGATGAGATTAAACGCAACTGTAAGGGAGTTATCATGGGTGACTTCAACTATCCGGGAATAGAATGAAACCTAGGCACCTCCAACTGCGTTAGGGAGACCAAGTTATTGGATGCTGTAGGCGATTGCTTCCTGGAACAACTTGTCAAGGAAAATACTAGAGGAAATGCAATTCTGGACTTAATTCTAAATGGCCTATGAGGACCGGCACAAGATGTAGAAGTAGAAGGAATGTTGGGGAGACAGTCATACGTATGCAGTCGGTGTCAGGAGCTGAAAAGCTTGAAGAAAGAAGTCAAGCGACTTGAGGACAAGATACAGGAGCTAGAAGGACTTTACACCACGGAGGACCCTACCAGGGCATTTGAAGACTTCAGGAGTGAGAAACACATCGAGAAGGAAGTCAGGGAACTCGAGGAATTCATTGAGGAAGCATACAGGAGGAGGGTGGAAGAGAACGAACTCCAGATGAGAGATGATGCAACACCAACTTGGAAGGGGGAGCAAGAAGCAGATGACCTCAAAGAAGACACCCACAGAAGAATACCACACGAGGGGGAAGAATTGGCTAGTCGATGCCCAGAAGAAGAGAGAGCTAAGCACACCGAGGACATTGATCTGAGACCGATAAGAAAATTGAAGAAGGGAAAGTCAGCGATCCTGGTGGGAGACTCGATATTGAGGCATGTGGACAGCCACATAGCAGGAGGAAGAGAGGATCGACTGGTGACCTGCCTCCCAGGAGCGAGAACCAAGGACATCGTGGACAAAATTGAGAAGGTCTTGGAAGGAGCAGAGACGGAAGAGACCGCAGTAATGATCCACATCGGGACGAATGATGTCAGCAGGAGAGACTACAGAAGAGGCACGCTGATAGAACAGTTCAAGATTCTAGGAAGGAAACTGAAGATGAGGACCCAGAAGATAGCATTCTCAGAGATCCTACCGGTACCGAGGGCAGATGTGAAAAGGCAGGAAGAACTACAATCAATAAATGCATGGATGAGGAGATGGTGTGAGGAAGAAGGGTTCCACTTCGTGAGGAACTGGACAACGTTCTGGGGCAAGAGCAAGCTCTACAGGAGAGATGGACTGCACCTGAGCGTGGCGGGAACAAGACTTCTAGCAAACAACGTCAAGAGAGGAATAGAACAGGCTTTAAACTAAGAGAAAGGGGAAAGCCGACAGTCGACCTAGCGTCGATGATTCGGAAGAAGGTATCCCGTGAAGATACTAAGGGGAAAAAAGGCAGGGAAGAAACAAGAGACAAATTACAGGAGTCAACTAACCCAGAAGAGGAGGTTAGAAAGATTGTAGCAAAAGAGAAGACACCAAAGACTGAAGCACAGGGAAAAGAAATGAAGACGACAAAATGCCAGGATCTAAACTGCATATATACTAATGCAAGGAGTTTAAGAAACAAAATGGGGGAGCTAGAAGCCATGGCCAATGCAGAGGACATAGACATCATTGGAATCTCTGAAACGTGGTGGAATGAGGAAAACAAATGGGATACAGCACTGCCGGGGTACAAGCTCTATCGCCGGGATAGGTCAGGTCAGAAAGGAGGAGGAATAGCCCTATACGTAAAAGAAAGCATACAATCGACAAGAATGGACACAGCGGAGATGATCAACAAACTGGAATCGCTATGGGTTAAAATACCGGGTAGGAAAGGGCATGAAATAAAGATGGGCCTATACTATCGTCCACCCGGGCAAACCGGAGATAGTGATAAAGAAATGGATGCCGAGATGAAGCGAGAATGCAAAAGTGGTTACACAGTTGTTATGGGAGACTTCAACTATCCTGGGATAGACTGGAGTCTTGGAAGCTCAAGATGCGCTAGGGAGACAGAATTCCTGGAGGCTATACAAGATTGCTTCATGGAGCAGCTTGTTAGAGAACCGACGAGAGGAAATGCCACTCTGGATTTAATCCTAAATGGACTAAGGGGACCTGCAAAGGAAGTGGAAGTAGTGGGACCGTTGGGAAACAGTGATCATAATATGATCAAGTTCAAGGTTGAAGTAGGCATACCGAACGGAAAGAGAACCATAGCGACATCTTTCAACTTCAGGAAAGGAAACTATGAAGCAATGAGGGAAATGGTAAGGAAGAAACTTAGGAACACTTCCAAAAAATGGCAAACAGTAGAACATGCCTGGTCTTTTTTCAAAGACACAGTGAGCGAGGCACAAAATCTGCACATCCCCAGATTCAGAAAGGGGTGCAAAAAGGGTCGAACAAAAGACCCAGTATGGATGACTAAAATAGTGAAGGAAGCGATAGGCAATAAGAAAAATTCATTCAGGGAATGGAAAAAGGACAAAACTGAAGGGAACCAGAAGGAGCACAGGAAGTATCAAAAAGAATGTCACCGTGTGGTTCGAAAAGCCAAAAGAGAGTATGAAGAGAGGCTAGCCAGGGAGGCACGAAATTTCAAACCGTTCTTCAGATATGTTAAAGGGAAACAGCCAGCTAGGGAGGAGGTAGGACCGCTGGACGAAGGAGACAGGAAGGGAGCGGTGAAGGAGGAGAAAGAAGTCGCAGAAAGACTCAACATGTTCTTCTCGTCTGTATTTACAAACGAAGACACAACCAACATACCGGAACCTGAACAAATATTCAATGGAAATCAAGCAGAAAAATTAACATCCATGGAAGTGAGCCTTGATGATGTACACAGGCAGATAGAAAAACTTAAAACTGACAAATCCCCGGGTCCGGATGGAATCCATCCCAGGGTTCTGAAGGAATTAAAGGAGGAGATAGCGGAACTACTGCAGCAAATTTGCAACCTATCCTTGAAAACAGGCATGATCCCGGAGGATTGGAAGATAGCCAATGTCACGCCCATCTTTAAAAAGGGATCAAGAGGTGACCCGGGAAACTACAGACCAGTGAGTTTGACTTCGGTTCCGGGGAAACTGACGGAAGCACTGATTAAAGAACACATCGATGAACATCTGGAAAGAAACGAACTTTTGAAAACAACCCAACATGGTTTCTGCAGGGGGAGATCGTGCCTAACGAACTTATTGCACTTCTTCGAAGGAATTAACAAACGGATGGACAGAGGAGACCCCATAGACATCATATACCTTGATTTCCAAAAAGCCTTTGACAAGGTGCCTCACGAACGTCTACTCCGGAAACTGAAGAACCATGGAGTGGACGGAGACGTACATAGATGGATCAGAAACTGGTTGGCGGGTAGGAAACAGAGGGTAGGGGTGAAGGGCCACTACTCGGACTGGATGGGGGTCACGAGTGGTGTTCCGCAGGGCTCAGTGCTCGGGCCGCTGCTATTTAATATATTCATAAATGATCTAGAAACAGGCACGAAGTGTGAGATAATAAAATTTGCGGACGATACAAAACTATTTAGTGGAGCTGGGACTAAAGAGGAATGCGAAGAATTGCAAAGGGACTTGAACAAATTGGGGGAATGGGCGGCGAGATGGCAGATGAAGTTCAACGTTGAGAAATGTAAAGTATTGCATGTTGGAAACAGAAACCCGAGGTACAACTATACGATGGGAGGGATATTATTGAATGAGAGCAACCAAGAAAGGGACTTGGGGGTAATGGTGGACATGACAATGAAGCCGACGGCACAGTGCGCAACAGCCGCTAAGAAAGCAAATAGAATGCTAGGCATAATCAAGAAGGGTATTACAACAAGGACAAAAGAAGTTATCCTGCCATTGTATCGGGCGATGGTGCGCCCGCATCTGGAATACTGCGTCCAATATTGGTCTCCGTACCTTAGGAAAGATATGGCGTTACTCGAGAGGGTTCAGAGGAGAGCGACACGCTTGATAAAAGGGATGGAAAACCTCTCATACGCTGAGAGATTGGAGAAACTGGGTCTCTTTTCCCTGGAGAAGAGGAGACTTAGAGGGGATATGATAGAGACTTATAAGATCATGAAGGGCATAGAGAGAGTAGAGAAGGACAGATTCTTCAAACTTTCGAAAAATAAAAGAACAAGAGGACACTTGGAAAAGTTGAAAGGGGACAGATTTAAAACGAATGCTAGGAAGTTCTTCTTTACCCAACGAGTGGTGGACACCTGGAATGCGCTTCCAGAGGGAGTAATAGGGCAGAGTACAGTACAGGGGTTTAAGAAAGGATTGGACAATTTCCTGCTGGAAAAGGGGATAGAGGGGTATAAATAGAGGATTACTGCACAGGTCCTGGACCTGTTGGGCCGCCGCGTGAGCGGACTGCTGGGCATGATGGACCTCAGGTCTGACCCAGCAGAGGCATTGCTTATGTTCTTATGTTCTTAATATGATCCGCTTCGATCTGGATGCAGGGGAGAAACATGGGTCCAAAACAACAGCCACGGCACTGAACTTCCGAAAAGGGAATTACGAAGAGATGAGACTCATGGTAGGGAAAAATATTAAGAAGAGGATAAGCACTGTAAAAATACTAGAGCAAGCTTGGTCCCTTTTTAAGGATACAGTCACCGAGGTGCAAAATTTATATATACCGCGTATCAACAAGGGATCCAAGAAGAAAAAGAACAAAGAACCGGCGTGGCTCACTGTAGAGGTGAAGGAAGCGATCAGAGACAAGAAAACTTCGTTCAAGGAATAGAAAAGGTCAAAAATGGACAAAAACTGGAACAAGCACAAAGAACATCAATGCAGGTGCCATAAGGTGGTAAAAGGGGCCAAAAGGGACTACAAGGAAAAAATAGCCAAGGAGTCAAAGAACTTCAAGCCGTTCTTTCAATATTTTAAGGGGAAACGACCTGCGAAGGAAGCGGTGGGACCGTTGGATGACCATGGAATAAAGGAGGACAAAGCTATCACTGACAAACTGAACACATTTTTTGCGTCTGTATTTACCGAAGAAGATTTACACAGCATACTGGAACCCATCAGGCTATATGCTGGAAACAAAGAGGGAAAGCTGATAAGATTGACGGTCAGTCTAGAGGAGGTGTGTAGACAGATTAATAGGCTTAAGAGTGATAAATCCACGGGATCAGATGGCATACATCTGAGGGTCATCAAGGAACTGAAAGGGACTATAGCTGAACTGCTTCAACTAATAGCTAATCTGTCAATCAAATCGTGAAAGACTGGAAGGTGGCGAATGTTACGCTGATCTTCAAGAAAAGTTCGAGGGGAGATCCGGGAAACTACAGACCGGTGAGTCTGACTTCGGTACCGGGAAAGATGGTAGAGTCACTGATAAAGGACCGCATCATTGATCACCTTGATGGACATGGGCTGATGAGGACCAGTCAGCACGATTTTAGCAAAGGCAGATCATGTTTGACGAACTTGCTGCACTTCTATGAGGGAGTAAACAGACAGATAGACAAGGGCGACCCGGTAGACATTATGGCCCTGATTCTCCAAAAGTGCGTCCCGATTTTAGGCAGCTGTAGACGTCCTACAGCTGTCTAATCAGCCAATCGGGATGCACGTTTAAAAAAAAAAAAAAATGCTCCCCAGGCAGGCCGCCCGGGAGAGGCATCCTATACTAAACGCTGATTCTGTAACCGGCGTCTTTAGAGAATCGGGTTAAATTAGACGCGGCCGCTATACTTATGGCAGCAAGGGATCTCCCTGCTGCAATATGTATAGCGGCCGCGGTTGTTGCGGCCGCCTGTCCCATCACCGACAGGAGAATGCCTAACTCCTCCTGTCGGAACCCCGAGCCCCCTCCCCCCCAAACTCGTAATCGCCGACAGGAGGATGCCCAACTCCTCCTGTCGGAAACCCGGAACCCCCTCCCCCCCCAAACTCGTAATCGCCGACAGGAGGATGCCCAACTCCTCCTGTCGGAACCCCGGAACCCCCTCCCCCCAAACTCATAATCGCCGACAGGAGGATGCCCAACTCCTCCTGTCGGAACCCCGGAACACCCTCTCCCCCAAACTCGTAATCGCCGACAGGAGGATGCCCAACTCCTCCTGTCGGAACCCCGGAACCCCCTCCCCCCCAAACTCATAATAGCCGACAGGAGGATGCCCAACTCCTCCTGTCGGAACCCCGGAACCCCCTCCCCCCCAAACTCGTAATCGCCGACAGGAGGATGCCCAACTCCTCCTGTCGGAACTCCGGAACCCCTAGTCCAGCCCGGCAGAGGAAGAAGGAGGATCTCTCTCACACCGCCCGGCCCAACCCAGCCCAGCCTAAACCAACGAGGGAGGATCTTCGGGCACTGGCACATGCTGTGCATTGGTGCTGGTGACGATGACGGTGCCCAATCGGGTAAGAGTTGTATTTGCGGTGCTGGGGGGGGATGTAGGATCGCGGGGGAGGAGGGGTGACACGAGCGGGGGTGGGGGAGGATGCTGGTTCGCAGGGGGAATGCCGGATCAGATTATCTCGGATCAGAGGGGAGGGGGGTGACGCGAGCGGGGGGGAGGATGCCGGTTCGGAGTAGGCGGGAGGAGGTTTTAGCATGCGCGATATACGCGTGTGCGCGCTATATTAACATTTTATTACATAAATTTGTGTTCCCTGCGCGCTATACTCGTGTGCGCGTTTTACACGGGTGCGCGTTATCTACGTGAAAATACGTTAATAGCTTGTTAGTATATTACACCTTCCAGTGATATTTAAGTGATAGATTCATCTTTTGTCCTGTGTGTCTGTCTTAATTAGATTGTAAGCTCTTTCGAGCAGGGACCGTCTCTTAAGTGTTTAATGTACAGTACTGCTTGCATCTGTTAGCGCTATGGAAATAATAAGTAGTAGTAGTACACTTCTCCCTCCATATTCGCTGTGATAGGGGACTAACAGAACTGCAAATACAGAAAAACCGCGAATAACTTTTTCATATGTTATTCTCTGTTTTCTATTAAAAACCATTGTGAATATGGCAAAACTGCAAATAACATGGTGGGAGACCTGGCCTGTTCCTGAAGGAGAGACAAAACACGGTGAAGAAAGTGCTGGGAATCAGCGATTTTCTCTGTAAATGCTTGGAATCAGCGATTTCTCTACACAAGCTGATGTAATTTGGGAGGGGGGAGAAGCCAGCAAACTAAAAACCGTGAATAATAAAAATCGTAATTGCTGAAACCGCGAATATGGAGGGAGAAGTGTACTACGATTATGTCCTATAGGAAATTACTAACCCATTTATTATAATTGAGCTTGCTACCGCTCATCTTAAACCATGCAAAATTAATTGTTAATTGCAGCTACCAGGTACCACCATCCTACTTTGTTACATCAAAAGTTATTTCATTTTAGTTCTAACAGCAGCGCTTTGCTTTTGTAATCTTTATTTTATTTTTATCAGATGCAAAAGCTTCACATATCTTTTGCCTTCTCCTTTTCCCTTAAGGCCTATGGCATGCGGGTAATACTGGGATCTAGTTTATTCTTCAAAGTTCAAGCAATTAGAAAATTGTAATCTTTCTATTTTTTGCCCCTCAATTCCTTTCTCTTAAATTATATGTTTTGTTCCCAAGGGTCACCTGTAGCTGCACCCCAGCAGAAACTAAATATAGTTTTGACGTGGGCTTAGCCACCCAGGGGCAGCATTGTTGTGCAGTACAGATCACTGCTATGTGCTTCTATCTTCCATTACCCAACTGTGAGTCATTTTCACATTCAGAAGACCCATGATACTCAGCCCAGTGGGAGAGAATTGTTTGAGCCTCAAAGGCTCTTCAAGCTAGCCTCCCAGGATGGGTGCAGTTCTTTGGCTTCTTATAGAGTATTTAATATGCTAAGGTACCACAAAGGCAGTTTGCTTGCATTGAAGCTTAAAAGCTGTCAAACGTTTTTTAGAGGGGGCATTTATCTTCGGTATTTGTTTCTGTTATATATATATATTTTAAAGATCTTTTCTATTGAAACAAAATTTGTTAAGGTGATTTTATATCAGATTTCCACAAGGTGTCACTGAAGGCCATGCAAAAATAAATCGACTGCTTGCAGCCTTGAAAAATATGACCCTGATGGCAGTGAAGAGAAAAACAAATGTCAGGGAACAGATACACTGTGAACAGTATTGTGTAATATAAACACTTTAGTTAGGCAATGGGCTAGAAATGATAAAAACCTGGCAGCTGATGTCTTGCTTCTGGCTTAACAATTCTCGTGGCAGGAATCTGCATATGGTATCCAACGCTTGTCCAAAACATTGCTTTGTAGATGAAAACTAGCAAGGATATTGTTTTTAAATTATCTGAACGTTTGTTGAACTACAAACTGGTACATCCGGTCTTCTGTTCCACAATCTTTGTTGTTTTGCTGCTTCATTTCCTTCGTGGATCCTTTTTGTGCTATTTGGGTTTTGTTGTTTTGCATAGCAATGCTAGCATTAATGCACAGCCAGAAAATTAAATAACTGAAAGAGGCTGAATTTACTACTGTGCTAAAAATTGTCCAGAGGAAGGCTACTAAAATGGTGCGTGGTCGTCGTCATAAGGCCTATGGGGCAGACTTAAAGATCTCAATCTGTATACTTTGGAGGAAAGGCGGAACAGGGGAGATATGATAGAGATGTTTAAATAGCTATGTGGTGTAAATGCGCATGAGTCGAGACTCTTTGATTTGAAAGGAAGCTCTGGATTGAGAGGCCATAGGATGAAGTTAAGAGGTGACAGGCTCAGAAGTAATCTAAGGAAATACATTTTTACAGAAAGGGTAATAGATGTATGGAACAGTCTCCTGGAAGAGGTGGTGGAGACAGAGACTGTGTCTGAATTCAAGGAAGCTTGGGATAGGCACGTGGGATCTCTGAGAGAGAAGAAGAGGTAATGGTTACTGCGGATGGGCAGACTAGATGGGCCATTTGGTCTTTATCTGCCATCATGTTTCTATAGAGAGTGAAAATCAAAAATTGCATATAGTTGGTACACACTTCTCATTTTACTCTACATGAACAATTTATGTATCCAATGCAGTTTAGAAAACAACAGAAAATAAAATGAATCATCTAGTTAAATTATGCATTTGAGTTTGGTTTGAGTTAGGTTATCACTGCTTTGTAATAAATTATTATTAAAATATTGAAGAACAGTTCTTCTAGTTCCTTTGGGTTTCCAGATCAATTGGAACCAGAGCTGGGATCTAATATAGTAGAGTCTCGAATATACAACCTTCACTAATCCGACCATCTGGCATATCCAACAGACCCCCGATGGCATCACATGTTTTTTTTGCTACTTTTCTGGTGTCCAATTCAGTGGAAGGGCAGCACCTACCTCTGTTTGGCTTTGCTTCTTAGGGGTCATTTTACTAAGGCATGCAAGTGCGTCTTAGTGCGCGCTAAATGCTAATGCGTGCTAACGCATCCATTATATCCTAATTTTTAGCGCGTGTGCTAATACGCACTGGCATGCCTTAGAAAAAGGACCCATGAGTCCCTGCTTTCACTACAGCCTTTGAAATGCACATTTTCTCTGCAATTTCAATGTGTTCTGTGTTATTTGACTTTTCAGTTATCCAAAAATATAGAAACATGATGGCAGATAAAGGCCAAATGGCCCATCCAGTCTGTCCATCCGCAGTAACCATTATCTCTTCCTCTCTCTAAGAGATCCCACGTGCCTATCCCAGGCTTTCTTGAATTCAGACACCTCTTCCGGAAGACTGTTCCACGCATCTACCACCCTTTCTGTAAAAAATAGGCATTTATGTCGGATAATCAAGACTCTACTGTACCACCAATTATTTGCCACTACTGGAGATTGTTTCCCTCATTTTGTATTCCTTCCTAGCTTAGTTTTGTGCAGGTTCTTTTGTAATCTTGTAATAATGGGCCCTAAATCCAGTCACTTGGTATCACCATTGCTCAATGAGAAATGACTCCTTCCCCGTCAGGGGCTGTGAATATTGCCTTCACAGTGTCCTCTGCTCCTGGCAGCCCTGGAAGTGGAAGAGCTAACCCAGGAATTGAACTCAGGAATCTTCACATGCCTATGTGCAGCGCTGCCATAAAGTCACTAGCAGGGCAGGATTAACCAATAAACCCAGTAGGCACATGCTTAGGGCCTGAAATGGTCAGGGGGGGGCCCGATGAAGGAGGGCATCAACATTGTTTTTCCAAATGGCGATGGGCCCCTCCAGCATCGATCGGCAATGTGGGCCCCCACCCCGATCGGCAACACGGGGCCCCCCGATCAGCAACGCGCCCCCCCCATCGACGGAAAGTAAGATAACCAAGCAACGCGGGTAAGAAAGGCAACAGGAACTATAATTTTGCAAGCGGTGCTACTTGCCCAAAGCTTCCCTCTGGTGAAGCTTCCTGTTTCCGTCTGGGTGCATGGGGGTGGGGTGGGGCACGGGGGCCCTTGACCAATTAATCCTGCCCTGGTCACTAGGCTGCAACAGGCCAGTTTCTTAATTATGAACTTGAGAACTAGAATTAACAGATATGCTGATTCTATAAATGGCATCTATTAATGAACCGCTAGATGTCATTTACAGAATCATCCCTAGCGGTACGTAACTCAACTTAGGCACCGGTAAGTATCATAATGTTAGCTCCTGGTATATTAGGCCTGAGTTTTCCTGGCCTAATTTACTGGTGCCAGAGTCATTCCACACCTATTTTCCGCCCCTATCCACGCCTACTTTTCAGGAAGGCACAGGTAGGCGCTGCACCGAGTTCTGTGCAGAATTCCTAATTAATCATTAATTTTTTTAAAAATTAACCCCCTTTTTACAAAATCGTAGCATGGTTTATAGCGCTGGAGATATTACTGCTGTGGTCAAGGGGAGGGGAGTTAGCTTTTTTTTTTTTTTATAAATCTTTATCGATTTTCCATTACTAACAAAAAGTGCAACACAATATTCATATCAGTAACAATAACAAATAAGCACTTAAATTCAATCAATATCAATGCAACAAGATAAGCTCCCCCCCCCCCCCAATTACAGAAAGAAATCACATTAAAGATATATCTCTCCCCTACTTCCCCCCTTGGATGTGCCTGAATTATACCAAAAAAAGAAGGATAAAAGAACTATAACAATTGTACAAAAGACGTTAATGGTCCCCAAATTAAGTTAAATATCTTAGAATGCCCTAGTATGTCGGCATTCATTTTCTCATATGTATAGTTTAAACATAAGCTTGCCCACCAAAAAGAAAAATGAAGACGATCACAGTTTTCCCAATTTCGAGTTATCCTCTGTATAGCTATCCCAGTCATAATCTGAAAAAGCCGGCATTTATAACGGGGGGGGGGGGGGGGGGGGGGGTTAGCTTTTAATGGCATGGCCAATTAAGCAATTTTGAGTTCCGTGTGGAACTCTGCTAGGTACCATGTATAGAGTCAGGGTCCCTATTTATTGACTTTCCCTTGAACACAGAAACATCGCCCTCCAACCCAGCCAGCAGATTAACCATTCCCCTTAACTGTATCCATGACATCTTGTTTGTCTGTCTTGCCTGTGTAGATTGTAAGCTCTTTCGAGCAGGGGCTGTTTTCTTATTCTTTGTGACTCTGTACAGCGCTGTGTGAAATAGAAATAGTAGTAGTAGTAGTAGTAATTGTAATTAGCAATAATGCTGGCACTTTTCCATGAATTTAAGCTAATTGATCTTCTGTGTTGACTTACTAGACCCTCATACAGACATCACACTGATACATATAAAATAAGGATATTTCGTGAATACCTAATTAATT
Organism: Geotrypetes seraphini; assembly: GCF_902459505.1. NCBI lineage: Eukaryota > Metazoa > Chordata > Amphibia > Gymnophiona > Dermophiidae > Geotrypetes > Geotrypetes seraphini. The sequence continues at coordinate 162,553,586 of NC_047089.1, read as the reverse complement.
CTCTTTGAGAGAGTTAAAAAAAAACAACAACAAAAAACCAAGGGGCTTGGAGGAGATATGTATGTAACCAGAATAAAGGACCTGCATTATGTATAGTAAAGAGTGTAAAAAATCTGGGGCAAGTTGATATTTTTAAGACTAGATGGTGCTCCTGTTTAACAATTTTCTATTCTGTATATTAATCAGTGCAAACTATAAGGAATTTGAGATGTAGCGTGGAAGGCGAGGAGGAACTGGGGGATTTGTAATTAGCCATATCTAAGAGATTATTATATCTGGAGGTAACAAGAGCAAGGAGGGTTGGGTTTTTTTTTCTCTCTTTCTTTCTTTTGGAAACTATTGTGCAGGTTATACTCTGAAACCAGGCAGCCAGGCTGGCTGTATGTACATTTCTGAAGCACTAGAACTGGAATCATGTTTTGATGAAAAATCTTGTGCCACATATATTATTCTTATGACTTCCTTTGAATCTTCATAAGTATAATTTAGTTTGACCAGTGCATTATTGAAATGCCAGTTTTTAAAATAAATAATATTTATTAAAAAAATGTTTTTAATATAAATCTTTATTAATTTTCAAGTAGTAACAGTACAATACATACGAATCTGAATGTATAACAAATCAAGAAAAGCACTTTGAACTTACAAATTTGAATTTAAAATTATTTATAACCTGCCTATCCACAAATCTAAGCGGGAGATTGTGTCGAGGATAATCCATATATATAAAATCGGATGTATCTCTGTGTGTGTGTATGTATGTATGTTCCAGAATAACTCTGAAATGCATGGACAGATTTCAACCAAACTAGGTATACATATGACTTACCATCTGGGAAAAAATACTGTGAGGGTAGGAAGGGGGTGATGTAAAATTATCAAAAATGACAGATATTTGTGTCTATTCAAACCCATAGTTTTCAGGCTCGCTGAGATGAATACTGACACATCCGATGCCGTTTAAGTCCAAGCTCAGCCCCATAGCAAGGGGTGACATGTAAAAATAATCAAAACCAACAGATATTAGTGTACAATCCATAGTTTTTGGGCTCTCTGAGATTAATACTGACACTCCTGATGCTGTTTGAGTCTAAGTCTAGCCCCATACAGAGGGCCATTCTTGCTGCTAAAAATGAAGATGTCCACGAAATAAACAATCAAATACTTCCCGTTTTACCAGGCGTAATCACTGAATACAAATCTATCGATACCGGGAAGATTGGGTAAATAAATATCTGGGCAACGCCAGGTAATCAGCTAGTATAAAATAAAATATGAGTGAAAAGAAATGTATGGGCAAAGTGTGCAGTGATATTAATAAAACATTCATATCACAAATGTCTTTTTCAGCTTGTATAACACCAATGCACCGTTATGTTTTCTTTTGTTATTTCAAACAGAATAAAAAATCATATATGAAACACGCAGAAAATAGATTCAGTATGCTATGTTCTTCAGAGTCTGAGTATTCATAATATACAAAGGAGGTCACTTTAGAAGCAGCTGCATATGGAAATAGTGGCATTGACACACGTAGGCTGCATCTAATATAATAAAACGCTAGGCCGCGCATGCGCACTTCCTGTGTGTGTGCCGGTTTTCCATGAGCTGTAGTGACACATAGGAAGTGCGCATGCGCGGCTTACGGTCTGTCCTGCTCCCTGTTGAAAGATGCAGTGGTCGCCGCCTCTCCGCTCTCTCTCTTCCTCCCCCCCCGAGGCCATCAAAAGCCAACCCTTCCGGATTTTAAATTGGACACTGCTTCTCCTGAGGCACGGAGGCCCGAGTCGGATGTCGGCCGCGGCGACTGTTGGCTGCAGCGGCTGTCGGCGGCTGCAGGCTGCGGCAGCCAAACCCAGAAAACAGTTCAGAAGGAATGTATGGGGGTGAGGAAAATACTGCACAGGGAAGTGGGGTGGGAGGGAAATGCTGCAACACACGGAAATGGAGGGCAGAAAAGGGGTTGATGGACAGGGGAAAAGGTGCTGATGAACAGGGAGGGAGGGGCAGAAAAATAAGGAGGTGATGATGGACAGGGGGAGGTAAAACAAAGGGAGAAGGGCTTCTGCTGGATAAGGTGAGCAGTGATGGGGTGGTGGAGGACACATGGGAGGTAAAAGGAAGGGAGAATGGACAGGGGGAGCAGGCAAGGGGTGGTAGTGGACAGCCAAGGAAAAAAAAAAAGACAGACAGAAAGCGACTAAGGAGATAGAAAAAAAAAATAAAACCAGACACAAACATATATATTCTAGCACCCGTTAATGTAACGGGCTATAAGACTAGTACACATATAAATGATGATATCAGAAAGCAACTATATTTACAGGTGTAAGTGCTACAGGATGCAATAATTTCAAGGAAGCGGGGTTTTAGGGTGGGTTGGGAGGCTGAAAATTGTATGTTGCATATATGTACAGGTGATGAAATCAGACAATTGTTCTTGACGAAGACAAAAATGGGTGTTTTTTCTCCTAAAATGGAAAATATAGAAATTTCTTTGAGACTTTTAATATAAGATTACCTAGTTTTCCTCAAATATATATTACATTACATTACATTAGTGATTTCTATTCCGCCATTACCTTGCAGTTCAAGGCGGATTACGCAAGAGTTGTCAAGAGGTTACAAGAATTGTAACATTACATAAGAATTGTCGTAAGCATTATATAAGAATTGTCGAGAACTTAAGGAGCAAAATGTTGGGTAATAAGAAACATTTTAGATTAGATATGGGTGGAGTGTGTGGTAAGTGGAGTTAGGGAAAGAACTGGTCGTGTTAAACAGGTTTTATGTCTTTTTTGAAGAGTAGGGTTTTAGTTTATTTTTTGAAGGTTTTGTAGTCTGTGGTCGTAGATAGCAGATTGGTGATTTGTTTGTCTAGTTTAGCTGCTTTGGTGGCCGTTAGGTTGTCATATAGTTTTCCTCTTTTGACATTTTTGGTTGGTGGGTGTGTGAATAGTGAGTGGGTTCTTCTGTGCCTGGTTGAGGTGGATTCGGTTAGTCGGTTGTTCCAGTAGGTTGGGCTTTCTCCATTAATAGCATTGTATAGTAGGCAGTAGAATTTGAAGTGTACTCTTGCTTGTATTGGGAGCCAGTATGAGTCATGGTATGCTTCTGTGATTTGATCATATTTTTTCAAAGAGTAGATGAGTCTTAGGGCTGTATTTTGTATTGTTTGTAATTATTTTATCATGGTTGCTGGGCAGGGGAGGTATAGTATGTTGCAGTAGTCTATTAGTCCAAGGATAAGAGATTGTACCAAAAGTTGGAACTGTTTCCTGTCGAAGAATTTTCGAATTTGTCTTAGGTTTCTCATAGTCACGAATGATGTTTTTATTACTTTGTTGATTTGTGGTTGCATAGTACAGCCTCTGTCGATCAGTACTCCAAGAAGTTTTAGTGTGGGTTGAATGGGATATGATATCGATTTTATTACTAGGTTTGTTAAGGTTGGAGTTTTGCTGTTTTCTAGGAGGATGAATTTTGTTTGTCAGAATTAAGTGTTAGTTTGTAATTTGTCATAATCCAGGTTGCTACTGTTTCGAGAGTTCTGTGTATTGTGCCTGTCATGGTGGACTCTGGGTGGTCGAAGGGGTGGAGAATGGTGATGTATGAGGCTATGTATATATTGAATAGTGTATGAGGCTATGTATATATTGAATAGTGTGGGAGAAAGAGGTGATCCCTGAGGAACTCTGCAGGGGTTGGACCATGGTTCTGATTTTTCTTTATTTGTTTTAACCCTGTAGGTTCTGGATTGTAGGAAGCCTTTAAACCATGCGAGTACCTTGCCTGAGATTCCTATGGAGTCTAGTGTTTGTAGGAGGATGTCATGGTCTACCAGGTCGAAGGCTGCAGAGAGGTCTAGTTGTACGAGCAGGATTTTCTTGCCTGTACATAGATGTTGTCTAGCTGTGTCCATTAGTGTTCCTAGCAGGGTCTCAGTGCTGTAGTTGGTTCTGAAGCCTGACTGTGTGGGGTGGAGTAAGTTGTGGTTTTCTAGGTATGAGGTTAAGGTTTTGGCTACAAGGCCTTCCATCAGTTTGACGTACAGTGGGATTGAGGCTATAGGTCTGTAGTTGGATGGTTGGTCCTTTGTTCCTTTGGGGTCTTTTAGTATCGGAGTTATGATGATTTCACTGAGGTCTTGTGGGAAATGTCCATCTAAGAGTAAAGATTGTATTGGGGCCTGACAACCTACACCCTAGGGTGCTCAGGGAGTTGGGTGATGTCTTGGCGGAACTGCTATCCGCGCTCTTCAATCTCTCCCTTAGTACAGGTAACGTCCCGATGGACTGGAAGACGGCTAACGTCATTCCACTCCACAAGAAAGGCTCCAGGATGGAGATGGAAAATCACCAGAAGACTAAAACTGATTCAAAACACAGCTGTCCGCCTCATTTTCGGCCTGAACAAATGGGAACACATCACCCCCTTCTACCACCAACTGCACTGGCTACCCTTCGAATCCCGAGTCCTCTTCAAGTTCGCCTGCATCTGTTACAAGACAGTATTTGGTCTCTCACCAAAATACCTCTCCCCACATTTCAATATGTATTGCACCAACAAGAAATCCCGCAGAATCCAGTTGTTTACCTTCCCCTCCATAAAATCATGCCAGCTCAAAAGATTCATCGACAAAACCTTCGCCTTCCAGGCGGCCAAGCTGAACCCTTGGCTAGCCCAATTGATGCTAGAGGCCCCGAACTACCTAGATTTCAGAAAACTTCTCAAAACACACCTCTTTCGCAAACAAGACCCTTAGTCCTTACTCCCCGCATACACTCCAACCCCCCCACCCCCACCTCCCTCTCCCCCCCCTCTTCTGGTTTCCCACTCCCTCCATTTTATCCTCTAACCCAACTACGATAAACCTGTGCCTCCTTCCGCGCTACCTGCAATTCCGATAAAATTTTGTAAATCCGGGTTCAGACCGGATCCTAATGTAACGAATGTAAACCGCCTAGAACTCTCTGGGTATGGCGGGATATAAGAACCTAATAATAATAATAATAATAATAATAATAATAATACAGACCAGTGAGCCTCACATCAATATTGAGCAAACTAATGGAAACCCTAATCAAACGTCAATTGGATAGGATCATGGACGAGGAGAATCTACAGGATCCCTGCCAACATGGATTTACTAAAGGGAGATCCTGCCAATCCAACCTGATCAGCTTCGTTGACTGGGTGACGAGGAAGCTGGATGCTGGCGAGTCCCTGGACATCGTCTACCTGGATTTCAGCAAAGCATTTGACAGCGTACCTCACTGTAGGTTGCTGAGCAAGATGAGTTCTTTAGGATTGGGCGACACATTGACCAAATGGGTTGGGAACTGGCTTGGAGGTAGGCTTCAGAGGGTAGTGGTGAATGGCACCCCCTCCGAAATGTCAGAGGTGATAAGTGGAGTGCCACAGGGCTCCGTCCTGGGCACGATCTTGTTCAACATCTATATAAGAGACTTGACAGAAGGGCTCCGAGGTAAAATAACATTATTCGCCGATGATGCCAAACTAAGCAATCTAGTGAGCAAAAGCACAACAGACAAAAATTCAATGGCAGACGATATGATGCATGACCTACTTCTACTGGAACGCTGGTCTAGGTCCTGGCAACTCAGTTTCAATGCCAAAAAATGCAAAGTCATGCACCTGGGGAGCCGAAATCCATGCAAGGTTTACACCCTAAATGGCGAGATCCTGACAAGAACTGAAGCAAAAAGAGACTTAGGGGTGATTGTCAGGGAAGACATGAAATCTGCAAACCAAGTGGAGCAAGCTTCATCCAAAGCAAGGCAAATCATAGGTTGCATATGCAGGAGTTTCGTCAGCCGTAAACCGGAAGTCATTATGCCACTGTATAGATCCATGGTGAGACCGCACCTGGAGTACTATGTGCAATTCTGGAGGCCGCATTACCGCAAGGATGTGCTGAGACTGGAATCGGTCCAGAGAATGGCCACCAGGATGGTCTCGGGACTCAAGGAGCTCCCATACAAGGAGCGGTTAGGGAAGTTGCAGTTCTACTCACTCGAGGAACGTAGAGAGAGGGGAGATATGATCGAGACATTCAAGTATCTCACGTGCCGCATCGAGGTGGAGGAAGATATCTTCTTTTTCAAGGGTCCCGCGGCAACAAGGGGGCATCCGTGGAAAATCAGGGGCGGGAAACTGCACGGTGACACTAGGAAGTTCTTCTTCACTGAAAGGGTGGTTGATCGCTAGAATAGTCTTCCACTCCAGGTTATTGAGGCCAGCAGCGTGGCAGATTTTAAGGCCAGATGAGATAGACATGTGGGATCTATCCGCAAAGATAAATAGGGTGGGTCATTAGAGTGGGCAGACCTGATGGGCCGTGGCCCTTATCTGCCATCTATTTCTATGTTTCTATTGTAGGAGCAGGGAGCGAATAGTGTACTTGAGGCTTTCAATAGATATGGGGGGCAGTGGTTAAGGTCACAGGCTGTGTGGTTGTATCTATAATAATAAAACGCTAAGCGCGCATGCGCACTCTCACCACGTGTTCCCTGAAATCTGATCTGTCGGGATGTGCCGGCAAGAGTGCGCATGCACGCTTACTACGTATCCGAAGGTGCGCTAGAGACGCGACAGGCGCGTTTGGCGGCGGGACATTTAGAGGCAGCCACAGAGGGGGAAAATAAAAGTGTACCATAGTCGTCAGAGGGCACGGGGCAGCGGTCCGGGAGTGACAGAAAAGGAGAAGAGAGAGTTGGTGTCACTCGGAGACGGCCGCCACAGCCCCTGTCACCGCCTAGGCCTCCCGGCTACTCACACGCACCCTCCGAAGGGCTGGGGCACAAAGAGCGCCTCCTGCCCCCCTCCCCGGGACAAACCGAGAAACGGAACCGGCCCGGCCTCCGCGACAGACCCGAGGAGCCCAGTAACTTTCCGCCCCGGCTCTTGCGCTGACCCCACCACCTGGGACACGAGTCCTTTGCCGCCCCCTCCCCTTTCCTCCCCTTCCCGCAGTCCCAACTACGAACCTGGCGATTCCAGCAGCGTGTGCAGCAGTCTTCACACGCTGCTTCGGGCCCTTCTACTGCCATGATTTGCTCTGCTGCGTCTCTGATGATGTCATCAGGGACATGCCAGAGTATATCAGGGCAGTAGAAGGACCCGAAGCAGCGTGTGAAGACTGCTGCACACACTGCTGGAATCAGCAGGTTCGTAGTCGGGACCGCGGGAAGGGAGGGGGGGCGGTAAGGGACTAAGGGAGCCGGACAGACTTAGGGAAAGGAAAGGGGGGTAGAGGAAACGCTACTGCTGCTGCACAGGGAAGTGGTGTGGGGGGAGGGAATGCTGCTTTGGCTGCTGCACAGGGAAGTGGTGGGAGAGAAATGCTGCTGCATAGGAGGCAGGGAGAGAGACAGATAGATAGAAAGACAGACAGACAGACAGCGGGAGGAAGGGAGACAGAAAGAAAAGAAGAAAGACACAGGGGCAGGGAGATACACAGAAAGACAGACAGACAAAGGGGGCCAGGGACAGAGAGAGACAGAAATAAAGACAGACAGACATATATTCTAGCACCCGTTAATGTAACGGGCTAAAGTACTAGTTTATTATATAGTTTGTTGAACATAAGAACATAAGCAATGCCTCTCTTGGGTCAGACCTGAGGTCCATCATGCCCAGAAGTCCGCTCATGCGGCGGCCCAACAGGTCCAGGACCTGTGCAGTAATCCTCTATTTATACCCTTCTATCCCCTTTTCCAGCAGGAAATTGTCCAATCCTTTCTTAAATCTCAGTACTGTACTCTGCCCTATTACGCCCTCTGGAAGCGCATTCCAGTTGTCCACCACTCGTTGGATAAAGAAGAACTTCCTAGCATTCGTTTTGAATCTGTCCCCTTTCAACTTTTCCGAGTCTGATCATTGAAGTCTGATCATTGTATGGGTGAGAAGTGGGACCAGGTTCTGTCTGCTGCAACTGATTATTTTTCTGTGGGGGGAAATGAGGTCTCTTCTATGTGAGTGGGAATTCCATTGAATGTGGCTCTGATGTTTGCGATCTTGCTTTTGAAGTATGTGGCTAAGAAGGTGGCTGAGGGAGGGGGGGGGTAGTTGCTGTTGGCTAGGTAAGGTGTAGTATCTGTGAGATTTTTTAGTAGCTGGAATAGCTTTTTTGTGTCTTGGGGTCCTTCTCCTATTTGCTTTGAGTAGTATGTTTTTCTTTTTTCTTTCAGTTTTTGCTTGTATTTTTGGTTCATTATTTTCCATGCTGTTTTTGTGGATTCTTGGCTGCTTTTTCTCCATTTTCTTTCTAGTTGTCTGCATTGCCTTTTGAGTTGGAGTAGTTCATTGTCGAATCACTTGTCTGATTTTCTGTGGATTTTGATTTTGGGTTTTTCTGGGGCTAATTTGTCCAGGGTTTCAGTACATAGATGGGTGTGTAGTATTGGATTATGGTATCTGCTTTTGTCTAGAATATGGTGGGATCAATATGTTTACGTGAGTTATAAGTTATTTTTTCATTAACTGGAATGCTTTTGTTATTGGTCCAATTGATTTCGGAGGAGTATATGTAGTGATCAGACCATAGGAAAGGTTCCATTTTCCGTTTGATGTTTGGATCTCTGGTTGTGTGGGTTGTTGGGACATGTAGGCTGCAATGTCGAGTTGGTGTCCTTTTTCGTGTGTGGTTTGAGGATCTAGGATTTTATATGTTAAGGCCTCGAGATATAATAGTAAGGTTTCTACATGTTTGCAGGATTAGTTCTTGAGGTGAAGGTTGAGGTCTCCTAGGATTAGGTTGTAGGTTGTCGTTAGTGAGTTTTGATATATGAATTCTTCAAATATTGGTTTTGCTGTGTTCCAGTTATTTGGGGTTATGTAGCAGAGTATGCATGTTAGTGTTTCTTTGAGTGATGTGCTTGAAAGTTGATAGGCTACTAAATCCATGTATGGGTTGGTTGTTTTCTCTTGTATATTTAAGTTTATGGTGTTTCTGGCTATGATGGCAATTCCTCCTCCTCTTTTATTTTCTCTGCAGACTATTGTTAACTTGTGGCTCTTTGGGCAGACTTCAGTTATTCAGTTAGTTTGTGCCCCCTTCCTCTCGCCCTTCTGTGTCCAAATGTGCTCCCTCCTTCCCTTCTGTGTCAGAAGTTTGTGCCCTCTCCCTTTCTCCTTCCTTCCAGTCTTTGCCCAAAATTCATGCCCCTCCCAATTCTCAACGCACTCCTTCCTTTGTTCCAAGTTCATGCCCCCACTCTCTCCCTTGCTTGTCCCAACATTCTTGCTTACTCCCTTCCTCTCTTCTGTGGCCCAAGTACTTGCACTCCCTCCCGCGAGTGTGTACTAGACAGAGCCACCAGATGGGCCACCTCCTTCCTGCCTAACTCGCTTCTTCGAAGAGTCATGTGCGGCGATTCCTGCAGGCTGCACATGGCTGACCCGGAAGCCTTTCCTCTGATTTCATCTCTGACATCAGAGGGAAGACTTCTGGATTGGCTGCATGTGGTGTGCAAGGAGTACTGTATGCGGCTTTGTGGAAGAGCGAATACAGATGGAGGGCAGGAAAAAGAGGCGCTAGTGAGGTAACACTCTTGGGAGCTCTTCGAGGGGCCTCCATTCCCATGGGATCCCCACAGTCCCAGGGGAACCCTGCAGGATCCCTACAACCCGGGGGGGGGGGGGAGGGGGGAGAACACCACAAGATTCTCATTGGTACCCATTCAGCTCTCTAGGGTGACCAGAATGATCTTTCTCCGTTATACTTGTTCTTCCCGCTTTAAACCTTTTTACTCACTTATAAACCTTTAGTTGATTCATGGTACTATGCCCTTATTGAGTCAATATCCAATGGTGAATTTCTACAGGTTTCACTCACTCTGCCCTCTGTTCTTTGATAGTGCAATCTTGCAAAGGAGCATCCATGTTTCTGAACTCATGGCTGCCACACGACTAAAGGCTGAGTGCTGCACTAGGTGTGGACTATCCAATAGGCAATGTATGAGTACATATGTTGCATTTTGCTAGCTCTGTTCCGGTTATCATGCAATTTAACAATTGCCTTTAATTTTTGATTTGCCCTCATATATTTTACAAATGTGTGCAAATTCAGCAGATCCTTTTGTAAAATGTTAGGTGAACTGTAAAAGGCCCAACTTGAATGTCCCAGTTCTTGCCTTGACATTTTGTGTAAAACAGGGCTTATAATCTGTAATGAGAAAGATCAATGCATAAAGCAGCAGTCTTTGATATGTATTAATGTTGGAAACAATAGAAACAATTGTTAATACTATTTAATGAAAGATCTCAAAATTAACATCCATCACTCATTAGCAGTTGCATATCACAAGGGGAACTAGGCCTAAAGTCTGTGGCATGCCTTAATAATTTCACTATCAAATTTTAACACATGGTGTCATAGGCACCTAATTAAAGTACATTCTGCCTGACTACATTTGCATATCATATTACTTATCCTTAATTCTGATCTTTAAAAGCAATTTTTGCAAATAGTCAAATAATATGGCAGTTTTTCAGAGGATGTCTTTCTCATGCGAGTCTTTCCAACAGAATCCATAGTGGAAAGTAGTGGTTCTCCATTCTGTTATTCTAAGGCTGCAAATAGATTTGGCTTGCAGGGGAACTAAAATATAGAAATGAACCTGATTCTTAAATCAATTGCATGCAAAGATGTCTGATGAATGCTTCCTCTGCCAGGAGAATGCCTTTTACTTTACTTTTGACGTTGTCTTGTTTTGAGCTTCAGTGAAAAATGCAGAGACTTGTATATGCCTTCTACTTTCAGGAAGCATTTTAAGTGCTTGTTTGATTTATTGATTCATCTTAAATCTTGTATGATCATGAAACATCTTCTGAAATATATGTTATGAGCTAAGCATTCATTTTGGAGGAAATTCTATAACCAGTGCCTACATTTAGGAGTCGGTAGGCGCCCAGCCAATGCCTAAGTAATTGAAAAATTCAGTCAGAAATGGCAGGGTTGAAACGCCTACCAACGCCTAAATAAAAGGTGGCTGAAATGGTTGCTGGAATCGCGGCTAGGTAGCCGCTTTAGGTGTGGAATGCCAAAGTAGGCATGTCCAACACCAGAAGAGGCATTAGGCGGGCTAAAGCAGCTACCTAGCTGCGAATCACGCCAAGCTAGGCGGCTGAAATGTAGGCCTGGAAAACCTGGGCCTACATTTCAGCCACTTATTTTTGCCGTTAGACCTCAGCAGCTGATCACGGCAGGAGAATCCCCCCTCCCCATCATCTGAGTGACAGGGACTCCTCAAAGCCGTGATTCTGTAACTGGTGCCCAAGTCAGATTGCTTGTTAATCATTCTAGGATGCTGGTTACAGAATTGTTGCTTTGAGGAGTCCCTGCTGCTCAGGTGTTGGAGGAAGGGGGAATTCCCTTGCTGTGATTGGCTGAGCGGCCACAGCAGGGAACTCCCGAACCCCCCTCACATTGTCTGCGGTAGGAGGGATGCCTACTCCTTCCTGCCAGCACCCCCCTGCTAACATCCCTGGCAGAAGGGATACTCAATCCTTCCTGCCGCCACCCAATTCCTCCTGCTGGCACACCCCCCTAACATCCCCGGCAGGAGAGATGCTCAACTAGGATCTTCCGCTGACCCAGAAGGCTCCCCTTTGACATCAGCTCTGACATCGGAGGGAAGCCTTTTCAGGTTAGCTTTGGCAGACGGGGAATGCAGGAAGGAGGGCATGGTGCAGCAGTGGTGCTTCGATGAGGGGGGCGAGCAGGAAGGAGGGCATAGGATCCCTTGTGGTAGCTGGCAATTAAGGGGGAAGGGGGCGGTAGACCCGCGCAGTGCTGCATACCCCTAAAGATACGCATACTGCATGTTGAGAAACTCTGCTGTAGTCTTCAACATTCAAATAGCCTTAGTATGATCATAATTTTCTTTCATCATGAGTAAAATTTACTTGGGTCATGCATATGTCCTAACAATGTTGTAGAACAGAAGTGAAAGTGATCTTGATCCGTTACTGTTTGTGACTAGTGTACTATACAGAATAATCTACAAGAGATTCCTTATTAGATCATTATCATTCCAAGCAGGCAAATGGAATAAATGTTTAACTAACTTCATTTCTAATGCACCAACTTCATTTCTAATGCACCCTCCTACCTCTAAAGTTGAAAGAGGATAGATTCCATACAAATGTAAGGAAATTCTTCTTCCCCCATAGAGTGGTGGAAAGCTGGAACGCTCTTCCGGAGTCTGTTATAGGGGAAAACACCCTCCAGGGTTTCAAGACAAAGTTGGACAAGTTCCTGCTAAACTGGAACATACGCAGGTGAGGCTGGACTCATTTAGAGCACTGGTCTTTGACCTGAGGGCTGCCGCGTGAGCGGACTGCTGGGCAGGATGGACCACTGGTCTGACCCAGCAGCGACATTTCTTATGTTCAGGAAATCAATTAAAACCTATCTCTTTGATAAATTTCTCTGACTCCTTTCCTGTCTTGCTGTATCTTTGAAATGCTTCCGGATAAATCCTGACTACTCTTAGCATGCTAATGTAATTTGAAAGTCTTTATTTATTTATTTTTTTGTAACATCGCTGTCTGTATACTGTCTCTTCCTGTGTAAACCGCTCTGAACTGCTTGTGGTATTGCGGTATACAAAAATAAAGTTATTATTATTATTAATGCAAAAAGTATTAAAGATATTCCCAAAATATATGCACGTATTATAACTTTCTTTGGCTCTGGATGAAAACTGCATTTCTTACGCATAATTTAATTCTAAAAGTAAAGGTCAATAGATGTGATTCACCTGAAACTCTCTATTTTACATTTTCAAGCACAGACTTCTCAAACAATAAATTCCTTATTCAAACTGGTTTTTTTTTTTCATTTAGTAGGAAAAACTATCAAGGGCAAGAGTATTTAGAATGAAGCTTTCAAGACTGCAGACATTGTTAAGCGGTGGCATCTTTCTAGCTTCAAGCGAGTTGTCTGTGACATCTCTGCTGACTATTGTAGTAACTCTGCATGGAACCGTGACACAGGTTAATTGAGCATTTAATGGGATATGCTATACTGTACTCAGTAACATATCATTGGTAAATTGAATTAAGAGATAGTGATCACTCAGGTAAAGAAAGATGACTTCTGGTCATGTTAAATCACATTATACTATTGCAACCCTGTCACAAAGTTTCAATTAACCTGTGGTACTACTGTAGCTGTACTCTTCGAATAATTAGCCTCGTTCATGTTCTTCTTCCCTTCTTCTGAGATCCTAAAGAAGGTCAGCAGAATGAACAATTGTTCTGAAGTTTTGTTTTTTTTTAGCTATAGGTTCTACTTTACTTTGGATCCAGAAGCTAACTACTGAAAGAATAGAACAAGACAGAGAGTCATTCCGCCTTCCTTCAGTTCTGCATTTTCTACATTCCTGTATACAGTAAAACCTTGGATTGCAAGTAACTTGGTTTGCAAGTGTTTTGCAAGACAAGCAAAACATTTTATTAAATTTTAACTTGATATACAAGCAATGTCTTGCAATATAAGTACATAGTATACATACATCACAACATTGCAATATAAGTACATAGTATACATACATCACAACTGAGCTGATGGTTCTTCTCTTTCTGACACTGCGGGAGTGTAGTGATTGTTCTAAACGAGCGAGGTTTTGCATTACAAGTACATATAGTATTTTGTACTAACGTTTTTGGGTTGTGGAACGAATCGTCTGAATTTCCATTATTTCCTATGGGGAAATTTGCTTTGATATACGAGTGCTTTGGATTACAAGCATGCTTCTGGAACGAATTATGCTCGCAAACCAAGGTTTTACTGTATATCGTTTGCATTATAATGAAGCATATGTAATTGAATTCCAAAGGGCATAAAGAATGAGGGCAGTGATAGAGAAAGACAGGCGTTTATAGTTTGTTTGTTTGTTTTTTTTTGCTTTGGTCAACAGGTGTGAGTTTAGATATATTTTTTACCAAGAATAGTTTTTGACCTTTTTATACTGAAACTGTGATATTAAATTTTGTGAGGCTTTTCAGTTTCTGTTTGCCTATGACCCCTTGCATTCAACGAGACACGACTGCTCTGGTTTTCATATATCAGGTATTTCAGTGTTTGTAACTATTACCAAAAGGCAATTGCTTCGCATAACACATTAGGGCACTTTTTCTACCTTAAGACATGCTTAGACTGGCCATATGGAATGTCAAGATCAAACTGTGATGTACGATAGTTTATGATTGGTGGAGATGGAAGAATTATTTCTTCAGTCTCTTCAAAATCCATTTCGTTCAAATATCAAATGAATTTGGACTGTGCTGTCTTTGTGTGCTTGACATTTATGTTCCAAACTGAAAGGCTCTCTTCGTAGACTCCCTTTGGTATTCATATGTCGATGAAATGTCTTACAGGTACAAGCTATGATGTACAGTAGCACACAAATATCAGTTTTCCATCAGTATCCTATAGCAAATAATTCCTAGGTTTACCATTATCTATTTTGCGTATATTTGTGAAGATTTATCATTTATCCCAGTTTTTTTTATAAATAAGGATTTTGCTTACCAGTAACTAATTTTTGACGCATTGAATTGTTTGAGAACAAGATTTGTCTTTATCTTCTACAATGCACATTCACCTGCTTCTGTAACTACTATGTAAAGGCAACTGTCATGACAGGACAGCATCAACCTATCTCTCCTAGGGTTTAAATAGTGACCTTTGACCATGAAAACAATTGTCCTGTTACTATCTTAATTAGCTGTCAGTGGTACTACTGAGGCCCCATACTAGGAAGCCTGTCACTAGAGGGAGCTCTGCACAAAAGTAATTGCAAGAGAAAAGTTGGATAGAAAAACCAGGTCACCTTTAGAATATCTGCACGTTGGAACTTGTACACTAGTAAATTAAATCAGTGATAGCTATTTGTAGATTTCAGCATTTCAGCTACATGTTTCTCAAATGCTTCTTTTTCTATTCCTTCTAACCATGTAAAATGTTCCTATGTTAATAAAAGGACTTTATGAAAGAAAATATTGTAAAATGAAAACCTGGGTGCTTATTTTAACTTCTAGAACCTTATACTGTGGCAGGATAACTTCCTTCGTTCTGGTAGTGATACCTTTTTTGATAATGCCCAACATTCTGTTCGCTTTCTTTGAGGCTGCTGCACATTGCGCTGCCGGCTTCATTGTTTTATCCACCAATACTCCCAGGTCTTTTTCTAGGTTGCCTTCCCCCAGTACCCTCCCTCCCATCGTATAGCTATACATGGGGTTCCCCTTCCCTATGTGCAAGACCTTACATTTCTCTACATTGAAGCTCATCTGCCATCTATTTGCCCACTCACTCAGTTTGTTCAGGTCTCTCTGCAGTTCTTTGCATTCCTCAACAGTTCTGACCCTGCTAGAGAGTTTTGTGTCGTCCGCGAATTTGATAACTTCACACTATGTCAACAAAAAGTGTAGAATTTTCAAGTCTGGAACTCCTAGCAGCCATGAAGTTCTTATTTCTGCAGAAGAAAACTCCAAAGGAAAACCATGAATGTATGATACATACATTGAGTTGAAAATGCCCATCATACTCCACAGTGAAGAAGTGGAGATTTTGAGACCGAAGATGCAGCAAGAAGATGCAGCAAAGTCTGGGAGGCCTCAAATGGTGTCAACTCCTGAAATTGTTGAACATGTCAATAACCTGATTTTAGTAGATCGGTGAATATCGGCTAAAACAATTGCTGAGACACTACAGATATCCAGGGAATGTGTTAGGTGTATAATTCACAAGCAGTAGGGAATGCAGAAGCTGTCAGCCAAGTGGGTACCCAAATGCTTGAATGCTGATGAGAAACAATGTTGAGTAGACACTTCCAAGTTGATTTTGCAACATTTTCAGTGAGCTAGTGCCAACATTTTGGAATGGCTAGTTACTGTTGATGAAATTTGGTCACACCACTATGATCCTAAGA
The DNA here is from genome assembly GCF_902459505.1 of Geotrypetes seraphini. Lineage (NCBI taxonomy): Eukaryota > Metazoa > Chordata > Amphibia > Gymnophiona > Dermophiidae > Geotrypetes > Geotrypetes seraphini. The sequence continues at coordinate 162,537,621 of NC_047089.1, read as the reverse complement.
CAAAAAAAATAGTCCATGTAATGGCGACACTCAGATTCTCCAAGGCCAAGGAAATTCAAGACCCTAAAGAAAGCAAGAAAGATCATGGTCACAGTGTTTTGGGATGAGAAAGGTGTTGTAATGACTGACTATCTTTCAAGAGGCCAAACAGTTACTACAGAATACTTCTGTAACTTACTGTGCCGATTAAAGGAGGCATTGAAAGAAAAAAAAGGAGAGGGAAGCTACAGAAAGGAGTTCTCTATTTACAAAACAATGCACCTCTCACAAGTCTGGCAAATTGATGGATGTTTTGACACATGGGTTTTCAGTGCATAGACCATCCATCCTACTCAACTGATACTTCAAAAGATCTGTATACCTTAGATGCCTAGGCCAGTCAATCACCATGAGAATCACCAGTGCTACATTGCTCTCTACTTGCTATATAATAGGTACCCAACCACTGGTCACAGTGAGAACACAAAGAAACCTGTTTGGAGGCCACAGCTGAATAAACATATCTATCCTACTGAAGCCTAGTTCCCTTCTGCTGAAAAATCCACCTTCCAGTTTCTGGCAGATGCCATAAAGTTTATCTATGCTGTTACTAGGCCTTCACTACCGCTATATAACTGATTTGGAAGCAATAGACAAGCCATCACAAATTGCCTGTTTCCTCTACAGCCAAAAGCCTACTGACCATATCTATTTCTCCAACCTCTCTTTCTTCCAACAACTGACACAAACTCCAAATCTTCTTTTTGAACTGACATTACAGATAGTCTCCTCAGCTTCAGTTGAACACTTCCATACCACAACCTAGGCAATCCCACCCTGCCCCTGACTCCACCCATCCCTAGGCTCATATTTAATGGGGCTAGGACTAAAGAGGACTGCAAAGATTTACAAAAGGACCTGAACAGACTAGGGGAGTGGGTGACGAGATGGCAGATGAAGTTCAATGTAGAGAAATGTAAAGTCTTGCACGTAGGAAACAGAAACCCGAGGTACAACTACATGATGGGAGGGCTGGTAATTGGTGAAAGTAGCCTAGAAAAGGACTTAGGGGGTAGTGGTAGACAAGACAATGAAACCGTCGGCCCAGTGCGCAGTGGCCTTTAAGAAGGCGAACAGAATGCTAGTTACTATCAAGAAAGGTAGTACAACCAGAACGAAGGAAGTTATCTTGCCGTTGTATCGGGCGATGGTGCGCCCGCATCTGGAGTACTGCGTCCAATACTGGTCACCGTACCTTAAGAAGGACATGGCGATACTCGAGAGGGTTCAGAAAAGAGTGACGAGATTGATAAAAGGCATGGAAAACCTTTCCTATGCTGAAAGATTGGAGAAACTGGGGCTCTTTTCCCTGGAAAAGCGGAGGCTTAGAGGGGACATGATAGAGACATACAATATCATGAAGGGCATAGAGAAAATGGAGAGGGACAGATTCTTCAAACCTTCAAAGACTACAAGAACGAGAGGGCATTCGGATAAATTAAAAGGGGACAGATTTAGAACCAATGTTAGGAAGTTTTTCTTCACCCAGAAGGTGGTGGACACCTGGAATGCGCTTCCAGAGGGTGTGGTAGGACAGAGTACGGTATTGGGTTTCAAGAAAGAATTAGATGTTTTCCTGAAGGATAAGGGGATTGAAGGGTATAGAAAGAGGATTAATATGCAGGTCCTGGACCTGATGGGCCGCCGTGTGAGTGGGCTGCTGGGCATGATGGACCTCTGGTTTGACCCAGCAGAGGCACTGCTTATGTTCTTATGTTACCTTTATGCTACTACTCATTACTCTCAAGCCTCTAGCTGATCCTAATTAAAGCAGATCTTCACTAATTCAATCTCTTCTCAACATCACACCTACTATCATAAGCTCACTCTTACCCTAAACATGGAAACCAACCTACCCACATAGAAAGAAAGGCATAAAAAAATAGACAACCACCAACCAGCAAACAAGCACAAAACAAAATACACCTACAGCTTATAAGCAGAAGAAGGGTACATAGGATCATTCCTCACTCAAATAATGTGCTTTGGAAAGGGCTCTATGAGATCAGCAACAAAGGAATACACAAAAAGAAAAACCAGACTACCCAACACACACCAATCAACAAGCACAGAAAACATGCCCTGGAGAGGAGGCCTGCTAAAAACAAGATCCATGAATAAGAAGGGAACTCAGATTACAGACTTAATAGAGGAACACTCACTGGACTTTCTAGTGGTAACAGGATCCTGGCTCACAGACAACAGTGGAGTCATCATAAGTGAAGTGTGCCCACCAGACTACCACATCATGTTACAACATAGAATAGGTAAGAGAGGAGGGGGCATAGCAGTAATACACAAATCCAACCTGGAATTCCAACAAATAAAAACTATCCTGCCAACTGGAGCAAATGTCTACTACATAGAGTAAGAAACAAACACAGAGGGCATAATGGTGTTATATGTCATCCACAACCTAGATACAGAAGAGTGGCAAAACATCCTAAACTTCATCACAGAAGTCAACCTAAAATTCTCATTCTGGGAATGTGGTGACTTTAATCTACATGTAGTCGACCCTACATATCAAAAAGTCCAACAAATAGTCCAACAACTGGAAGGTCTAGGACTACACCAAATAGTGAAGGAGAAAATCCACACTAAAGGACACACATTATATGTACTATTTGGCAGAGAGGATGACTGCAATCCCACCTCTATGAAAGTGTTATAGACAGACCACCACTTAGTTTGCTTCAGAATAAGACAACCAGAAAGTAGTAAACGATCCATAACCTCCAGAACGAGACCAAAAATAGGGAGAGGTTTCATAGACAGCATCAAATTCAAAAACAGACTGGACGCACACCTCAGAGAAGAATACCCCGAGATCAGAGACCTTACAGAATGGGTGAGACTATGGGATGAGGCACTGAACCATAGTTTAGAGGAGGTAGCTCCATTAAAATTACAAAAATCAGATAAAAGAAAAGATGGGTTCACCCCTTCAGATGAAATCATGAAACTAAAAAGAGAGACAAGAAAACTTGAAAGGAAATAGAGGAAATCAGATGAAGATGAAGAAGCCTGAAAAACCTGACTTCAAGACAACAGAATTTACATCAAGAAGATACGAAAAGAAAAGAAAAGAAAGAATTCAACTCAAAAAGATCCTTGAAGCCAGAAACTCCACAAAAACCCTGTGCCAGATAGTGTATGGTTTGTTGGGGGAAAAAAACCAGAATGAAATCACCAACAAATGTTCCCTAACCAGTAAAGAATTCAGCAGAATTAGAAAAGGTTTGGAGAAGGGCGATAAAAATGATAAAGGGGATGGGATATCTTCCCTATGAGGAAAGGCTAAAGCAGCTAGGGCTCTTCAGCCTGGAGAAGATATGTCTCAGGGGAGATATGATAGAGGTCTTCATAATAGTAAATGGAGCGAAGTGGGTAGATGTGAATCACTTATTTACTCTCTCCCAAAATACTTGGACTAGGGGGCATGCAATAAAGCTTCTAAGTAGTAAATTTAAAACAAACCGGAGAAAATATTTCTTCAGTCAATATGTAATTAAACTCTGGAATTTGTTGCCAGAGAATGTGGTGAAAGCAGCTAGTTTAGCAGGGTTTAAAAAAACATGAAACATTTGAGCAATTTCCTAAAAGAAAAGTCCATAAGCCATTATTAAGATGGACTTGGAAAAATCCATTGCTTATTTCTAGGATAAGCAAAATCTATTTTACTCTTTGGAATCTTGCCAGGTATTTGTAATTGGGTTGGTTACTATTTCAGCTGTACTTTCTGTGAACTTATCGATGGCATTTGATGATCTTATTATATGAGGTTGCTAATATCTATCTATGTGATACTACACACTTATTTTATATTTTACCCCAGAAGAAGGCATGCCTGTGATGAAACATGGATCTATTGCAGGGATCTCAAAGTCCCTCCTTGAGGGCCGCAATCCAGTCGGGTTTTCAGGATTTCCCCAATGAATATGCATGAGATCTATATGCATGCACTGCTTTCAATGCATATTCATTGGGAGAAATCCTGAAAACCCGACTGGATTGCGGCCCTCAAGGAGGGACTTTGAGATCCCTGATCTATTGGGTATTCTGAATAGAGAATAAAGGTGTTCCTGAAGAGTCACAATCAGGCAGAGTAATCCTTTTACCCCACCCTTTATTTGGCTACCGTTGGAAATAGGATACTGGGTTTGATGAACCTTCGGTCTTTCTCATTATGGCAACTCTTATGTTTTTATGTTACATTCGGATAAAAAGAAGAAACAAGTTCTAAATTTTAACAGATTGAAAATAGAATAAACTTTTTAAACATTTTACTCTAGTCCTGAAACTGATGGAAAACAGAGAAGGCCTTGATTCATTGTACATGTTGTGAAAAAACTAGGAATGTACCTTTAAGTGATCTTGGTGTACGCCTTTTCGGAGGCAGGTGTTGGGTAGAGAGCAGGCAATCATGATATGCGTGCATATTTTGTAATGTAATGTAATGTAATGTAAATGTAAAATGTAATGTAATTTATTTCTTATATACCGCTACATCCGTTAGGTTCTAAGCGGTTTACAGAAAATATACATTAAGATTAGAAATAAGAAAGGTACTTGAAAAATTCCCTTACTGTCCCAAAGGCTCACAATCTAACTAAAGTACCTGGAGGGTAATAGAGAAGTGAAAAGTAGAGTTAGAGGAAAAATAAAAATAAAATAAACATTTTAACAAGACAGCATTGATCTAAATACTTTGGAAGGTAGAAGAGAGGAGAGAAAGGAATAGAAGCAGAAGGGGGAGCCGTTGAACAGTAGAATTCTGGAGAAATTTAAATGATAGAAATAGAACAAAACAAAGACAAAAGGCAAAACAATAGATAAGATTAAAGATAAATCATAAGCTGGAAAGAAAAATAAAATAAAACTTTGTCTTCAATCCACGGTTTCAGCGTTAGTGATGAAGTGGAGCAAGTAAGTTTAGGAGGAGCGATTGACGTTTCCAGAAAGGGCTTCTTCTTTTATAAACTGCTTGCATCTGCATCTACTTTGTATTAACATATGCCAGTGATCTCCAACCTTTTTCATGTAAAGGGCAACAGTGTGAATATGAGAAAGCTCTGAAGGCCACCAAAAGATGTCAAGCTTATACACATACTGAACTACTAATTTGGCATACTGCCTCAACCTGCTTGTTCAGACTGGGTATTAAACATTAAAAATTAATACAATATTGGTTCTACAACACTTCACCTTGGATTGCAAGTAACTTGCAAGCATGTTATTAAATTTTAACTTGATATACAAGCAATGTCTTGAAATACAAGTACATACAGTATACACACATTACAACTGAGCCGATGGTTCTTCTCTCTCTGATGCTGGAGTGTAGTGACTGTTCTAAATGAGTGAGGTCTTGCAATACAAGTACGTATACTATTTTGTATTAAAGTTTTTGGGTTGTGGAACAAATCGTCTGAGTTTCCATTATTTCCTAAGGGGAAATTTGCTTTGATATACCAGTGCTTTGGATTACAAGCATGCATCTGGAACAAATTATGCTCGCAAACCAAGGTTTTACTGTATTTTAAAAACTCACTTTATTTTGGATTGTCAGCAGTAGAAAATTCCATCAATGAGACACCTAAGTAACACACTTAAGAGACTGCTTGCAGTTAATATTTCAAGCGATTATTAAACATGAAATATTGATTCTACAACACAAATAGGACATATTTAAACTCGCTTAACTATGGTTTATCAGCTCTAGCAAATTCCATGAATTAGATACCTAGGTCTGTATTTTGTTTAGCAGTGTAGCAAATCATGGCTCATAACACAGGTCTGCAAAAAACTTTTTTTCAAGAGCTGTTTTGGTTATTCCACGTAATCTTTATGTTTTTTGGTGTGCTGAATCCGAAAATGACCTCTATTTGTCATAGGACATCACGTTTCCTGACAATTTAGGTAACTATGTTAAATAAGGCAATACCTCAAAATAAATGGAAATAGACTTCTAAAATTAAAGTTTTATTACTATTTTTTTCATGAAAATCCTTTTTTGAACTGAAATGAGCTCACCTACACATACTAAACTCGATTCTTCTTCCCTGTGAGGCTCCTCTTGGTGCATTTACGCTTGTGAGTAGCATCTGGAATGTCTCTCTGAAGCATCCAACAGTAGTCTGCCATCATTGTAATGCTCCATTTTCCATGGTATCTCTTTTCCATCTCTTTAATGTCTTGATGGAATCGTTCACCTTGTTCCTCACTCATAGCTCCCAAATTTTCAGGAAAGTAGTCAAGGTGGGACTGGAGGAAATGCACTTTCAAACTCATCAGGCAACCTAAAGTTTGAAATGCTTTCAGCATTCGTCCAACGATCTTTTTGTAGTGAGGATCTTTGTTATTGCCTAAAAATTTCTGTACGACTTCTTTAAATGCAATCCACCCTTCTTTTTGAGGATCTGTCATGGTATTGATAAACTCTTGATCAACTATAAGCCTTCTAATGTCTGGTCCGATGAATACACCTTCTTTCAATTTAGCCTCCAACAGGCCTGGAAACTTGGTGACCAAGTATTTGAAGCATTCTCCATCTCTTGGAAGTGATTTTATGAATTGCTTCATCAATCCCAATTTTATGTGGAGAGGTGGTAGAAGAACTTTATGGGAAGGTACCAAAGTTTCTCGGAGGACATTTTTTTCACCGACTGTTAGCACCCTTGGCTGCCAAATCTTGGTCCAGTGATTTTGTCAGTCTCGACTGTCCCATAGACACAGAAAACAAGGGTATTTGGTATACCCAGTTTATTGCCCGAGCAACATGCACAAGACCTTCAAGTCCCCATACACTTGCCAACCATGGTCTTCATATTTAAGTTTACGAAGAACCAATTCCAAGTTCTCGTAGGTTTCCTTCAAGTGTATGGAATAACCTACAGGTATGGAAGTGTAAAAACCACCGTTGTGGAGTAAAACTGCTTTGAGACTTCTTTTTGAAGAATCTATAAAAAGACACCATTGCTTTGAATCATATTGGATTTTAAATTGACCCATCAGACCTTCGACATCGATGCAATAAACCAACTTATCTTCCTGGGCGAAGTAAGGAACAAACTCCATCTCATGATGTCTGAACCATGAAGATGACACTCCTGGCAACAATAAATTACTGATTTTCAGCCTTGATCAGAGTAACTCAGCGACATCTTTGGGAAGATTCAAGCCTCTTACCAAATCATTCATCTCCTCCCGAGAAAACAATTTTGGTCTTGTATCATCTTCAAAGTAAGAACTTAATTCATCTGGTTCAGGTATGACTTCACCTTCATCGGAGCTAGGTATCTCTTCCAAGGTAGCAGAGGACTTGGGTACTGGTATATCTGTGCCATGGGGGATGGGACAAATTGCTGAGTGAAGATTTGGGTATGAAATGGAATGCTTCCATTTGGAATTAAACCCTTTCACATCGCATGAACAAAAGTAACAGTCGTCACTATGGTTCTTTTGCTCTCACCATACCATAGGAATCTCATAACGGAAAGATTTTTTCTTACCCTTGAACCAGTTTTGGAGGTCCTCAACACACTGCACACTTTATGAGGCACCCAAACTTTATATTGATCTCCAATTTTTAGTCCAAAGTATGCGTAGTATACTTTTTCCACAAAGTCTGTAATATTCTGCTGTTGCTTCAACACTGTATATTCACCACAGATGAAACAGAAACTGTCTGGCGAATTAATACACTTTCGCGGAGCCTTAACATAACGGTTGAAGAATGACGAGCCAACACGAACTGCGATAAAAAAGTGTGAACAGCCTAGAACCAAGAACCTGATGATTATTCGTGCACAAGTATGGACTGCAGGAGAGAGCAGCTCTTTGTCTTTATACGAGTCGTCACAGTGCTGGCCATGCCCCCCTGCACTGACTGGAGCTGCTGCTATCTGCCCTGAGTCTCCCTCCCACTGGATTCTTCTGGAAAGATTAACCCCTTCTGCCATTAAAACCACAGACTCAGGGCTGAGGCTTACACATACAGCATGCTGCTGAGTATCCCAGTAGTCAGACATGTCACTCAGAGCAGCACTTGTATTCACCTCCTTTGCAGGGGGGGAGGGGCAGAAATTGTTTACCTGAAAATAACAACAAAGGGCTAGAAGAGAACTAGGGAAATGAGGAAATGGAATTTTTTTCCCTAAAACTTGCTTAGCTTATGTATATATTGCTGACCATCAGATTTACAGTGCTATATTTTCTTTACCTAACTCGGACAACCCCTTTAAGGTTTTTTGGGCATTTTATATCTTAAATGCACTTATGTGAATTAATTAATAGTAATTTGGACTTTAAATTTGGTTAAAACCCATAATATAAAAAAATGATAAATCTGAAGACAATTTTGCATTTTGTGGCAAATCATGATGTCTAGGAGTTTTTTCAATATTTTATTTGTTTTCAGCACACCAAAATACATAGAAATTAGATGAAAATAATCAAACAGCTTTTTAGTCGCAGACTTTTGTAATTTGTCTTGCACATTTGTAATAGACTTAAGAGAATCTGCTCCTCAGTTTTGACTGTAAAATGTTCATAGTTGAAAAAGTCTGTTCACACAGATAAGTGGAGCCAAAAAATGAATAGACTTTTCCAGCACATGCATCTAAATATGAATCCTGATTTTGACCTGTCTTACAGCCATTCATACTTATGCATATATGGCATATATCCGACACTTGCCTGACTTCAACCTACTAAACTAAACTAACTAAACTAAACCTTGAGTTTATATACCGCATCCTTTCTATAAAGATAGAGCTCGGCACGGTTTACAGGAACTTTTTTTCCCAAATATTTATTAATATTAAAAACCAACATCAAGTGCAACATATTATCAAACAATTTACAAAATAAAGCAGCACTTAATTCCATCAATTGATATAATAAGTACATATCCCATCCCCCCCACTGTTTCATATAGTATAAAGACAATCAACAGAAATACAAATGACCAAGATAAGCAAAATACAATTGAAAAATAAATTAAGTACATATTCCCCCCCTTCCTGGATGTGTATAATCAACGGGGAAAACTAGTAATCAATCTTTATAAAATTTTGTCAATGGGTCCCAAACCTCCTTGAATTTCTTATAATGTCCCAATTATATCGTACTCATACGTTCAAATTTATACGTTTGGCACAAGGATTCCCCCCAAAATTATAGTTTAACCTGTCCCAATTTTTCAAAATAAGCTGTATGGCAACTCCCATCATGATAAATGTAGTCTATTGTTATGTGGATTTATTGGACTCTTGGCCCTCAATAATGTACCAAACAGCACTACGTCATACGTCAATGCCAATGGAACTTCCAGTATTCTATTAATTTTACCCCAAATAGATCGCCAAAAGTTAAGTATCAAGGGACAAAAGAAGAGCAGATGATCCATTGTCCCTATATCAAGATGATAGTGCCAGCATCTATTTGACTTAGAACCATCTAATTTTTGTAATCGAACAGGAGCTAAAAACTTCTATGCAACAGCAAAAACCATGTTTGTCTCATAGATGCAGACACTGTACATCTCATCCTCCAAGTCCAAATTCGTGGCCATTGAGACGCAGAAATCTGCTGCTTTATCTCAATACTTCAAATGTCTTTAAGAGTATTTTTTGGTTTATTATTCAAAAATTCAGATATTAATTTATACCACCTGGCTGCCTGATGCCCCAGCAAATCTGCCTGGAAGCACAGAACTGGCAGGTTAAACTGAGTTTTAAAATTACGCCATTCAGGAAACCCCTTCTGAATGGCCTGCTTCAACTGCAACCACTTATTTACTTGAGACTTTCAATACCAAATGTTTGTTGCAGTCGTGAAAAATCAAGCATCATTCCATCTGATAACACATCATCTATTGTATGTATGCCTGCCTGCAATCATTGCTTCCAGAGGATCTTAGACTTGCCAATTTGAATCTTGGAGTTCAACCATAAGGACTGACACGTGGATTATTCTACTTGAATCTCTGTTAAGTTATTAATAGATTTTAAGGTGTTCCATGTGGCAAATAAGATACTATTGTCCTTATAAATTCTGGGCAATTTGATACTCACCGTATGACATAATCTTAATGGGGACATAAATTGCCATTCTAGAAATAATCAATCAGGGAGATGTTCCATGAGCTCACCAATACATACCCTGATGCAGTATATAGGCCTGATGGTACCTATAAAAATTGGGGAAATTTACCCCACCAGCCAAAACTGGTGTTTGTAAAGATACTAAAGCAATTCTTGCAGTTTTACCCAGCCAAATAAATTTAGTAAGGATACTATTTAATTTCTTATAAAGGACCCCTGAAAATAAACCGGCAACATACCCATTTGGTAGCAATCTACAGGCAGAATCATCATCTTGACAGTTTGGACTCTCCCCCATCAAGAAAGATATAAGGGGTTCCATTGCTCACACATTTCTGTGACCTTAAGCAATAGAGATTTTTCATTTACTCTCATTGTATCTTCCAGTGTTTTTTGAATCCAAATACCTAAATATTTTATCCCCTCTTCCTTCCAAATGAAGAGGAATGAATCAAATAGTCCTTTTGCGCAATGTACGTTTAACGGAGGAACCTCCAATTTACTCCAATTTATTTTATATCCAGAAAATTTCCCAAATTGGTCAATCAAATCTAGTAAATGTGGAATTGTAGATTCAGGATTCTTCAAATGAAGCAAGATATCATCTGCATAAGCAGAGACCTTATATTCCAGACCTGTATAAAGAATACCCTGTATCTCCTTTGCCTGTTGAATAGCCAATAACAAGGGTTCCAGAACAATATCAAAAAGCAAAGGGGATAATGGACACCCTTGCCTAACTCCCCTCTCCAGATGAAAATGTTCTGAAAAAGTATTGTTAATATATAGTCTGGCAGAAGGGGAACTATACAAGGTTTGAATCATTTGTATATATCAAACCGGTCCATCGCTTAATACATGAAGGTCCATTCTATACAATCAAAGGATACAGAGAAGGCCGGATCCTCCATGGCTTTCGTTAAATTTAACATGTGAAAAATCAGTCTGGTGTTCTTTGAAGAATGTCTTTGAGCAACGAAACCCGTTTGGTGCATACCGATAATATAAGGGAGAGCCTTGGCCAAGCGTAAAGCCAATGACTTAGCCATTAAGTTTTCCATCTACATTAATCAAAGAAATATGCCTGTAATTTGAAACCAACATGGGATCTCTATTTGGCTTCGGTAAAACAATGGCCAATCAGGGACTTCCTTAGATTCCTCCCTAAGGAAGTCCCTGATTGGTTGAAATGCCTCAGTCAATCAGGGCCTTAGGCCCCTCCCCGTGCATCTGATGCACTTGTGGTGGAGGAGACATAGAGCAGTAGGGACAGAGCACCCCTCCTGCTCCCGAAGATATTACAACGTACGGGGAGGGGGTGGGCCTTGCCTGGTCAGCCGGCCAGCCTCGGAGGAGACCTGGAGCAGGAGGGACCAAGTACCCCTCCTGCTCCCAAAGATATTAGATACAGGGAGGGGGGGCGGGCCCAGCCAGCCAGCCAGCCGGCCATCCTAGTAGGTTAATGTCCAGGGATGGAGGGAGGTGGGCCCGGCCCGGCCCTGGGAGGGAGGGAGGGAGGTAGGCCCGGCCTGGCCCGGAGGGATTTCACATGGCAGGAGGGAGTTGTTGGCATCCCACCTGCCTTTTGTGGGGCATCAGCATGGGGGGAGGGCGGCGCAGAAGGTGAAGGTGCATGCGTCTAAGCCCTGACTTTTAAAAAAAATTAAAACTTTTTTGTAGACCAGGGAGCCCGTGGTTTTAACCCACTTTAACCCGTGGGCTAAAACCATGGGCTCGCAGTGCGGGGAAGGGCAGAAGAGATTCGGGGCTGCAGAGAGCAGGGCTTAATGGAGCTGGAGAGTCAAAAAGACACTTCGACTGGTCCCCAATTTGTTTAGTGAATCGTGTCCCTACCTACTTTGCATGCAGTTCCCCTCATTTGCATGTACGGATTGGAAGCGGATCGCAGGAGAGGTTAGTGAATTGGGCCAGAGAGAAATCAGGCCGCTAAGGGGTCGCAAACCGATCGGTACATGATCGGTTTGCTTTGTGAATCTAGCCCTAAAAATCATCCTCTATTGCAAGCATAGAGGGCTTTGGTACTGCCTATAAAAAAGTTGCCCTTCGGAGGATTGACTGGAGAAGTTGCTCTTACCGAAAGTGCCTTTATCTGGGACCTTGTGAAGCAGTGATTCCAACTGGATTTGTTACCCTATTGTCGTTTCTATCAGGCAATAAAAAGAGTCCTCTATTACCAGCATAGGGGGCTTTGGTGCTGCCTATAAGAAAGCTGCACTACTGTGGCGTGCAGCCACAGGCATGTGGCCGGAGGGATGTGTCTTGAGGGGCACACTGAGCTCCTTGGAGTGATGAGGAGTGCCGAGAAATGAAAGTTTAAGGTATTTATATTTTGCTTTTGGAATGGGAAAATGTAAAGCTAAAGTAAAAGTTTCTACACCAGTTTCAGTTGGGCAGATGGATCACCATATTGCACCTTTAGGCAGTCCAAATCTCAATGAAAACTTAGTTTCTTCTCTCGAGGCTTCACTATCTCCCCCAGAATATATTCCTACTCCTCCACCATTATTTTGTGATAATAGGACCATATCAGAGGGTCTTATATCAGAGACAGGAACTGAAAAGGAATCACAAAGTAGTTTGAAATGGAATTTCGCCAAATTACCTCAGGTGGTTGCTTTACCTGATTCACAATTGTCTGTTCCTGTAACTGAAGATAAGCAAGATATTACTTTTAAAGATTTATGGGACCATAATCAAAGGATGGAAGGGATATTAAGAATAAGGTCTTTTCACAAGAAGTAGTGGATAAATTTCTCAATGTGGATTCCAATGTTTCCTTATTAGATAAACGTTGTAGCACATTAGAGTCTCCGATTTCAGCTACACAAGCTGTTTCAGCTTCAGCAATTAAAGATTCCTGTAATACAGTGTTCCCCCGTGAATTTGCGGTCCATGGTTCGCGGTATTTTCCATGCTTTGACACACAGCTCCTGATTGGTAAGGCCCGACTTTAGTACAGGAAGAGGCGGTTGGAGCATATCGCGAGTGATTTCCTTCGCTCGCCGGCACTCCAGCTGCCCTTTCCTGCCTATCCAGCGGCCCTCTCCTGCCTCCCCAGACAAAGAATCCGTATTCGCGGTTTTTCAATATTCGTGAGGGTTCCTGGTCAGAAGCACAGCGATCCTCTGTCCTCACCCTAATCTTTCACTGTCGCCTTTCCCACTGCACAGGGCTGCCAAACAACCAGGCACAGGCAGGCAGGGCGTGAAATGGCCCAGGAGAGGCTGCAGGCCCAAGTTGACTTCACCAACGTGAAGGACATTGCCCGGAGTCGAGCACTTGTTGAGCGGCCATCAGCAAGGGGGAAGCGGCAGCAATCAGAAGTGCTCAACCACACCAGGCGCAGATGAAAGCACCAAAGCAGGCCACCACACAGCAGGCAAATAAAATTGTAGAATTCTGCCGTTAATGGCCTAACATAGATGTTTACTTAAAAGAAATTAATTAATATGAAGAATAAATCAGACAAAATTAAAAAAAGAATAAAATAACCTAGAATGAAAAAATAAATGAAAGAGTGCAAGAATAACAGAAAATAAATCAAATAAAGCAGTAACACCAGGAAAAGGCAGTAGGATCATATAGCACTTCATTAGTAGGGTTTATTATTTAAATGATTCCTTTTCTGGGTTTAAAAAAATATTTTCCTTGTGGAAGAACAACTCCCTTGAGAAGGGCTTATTGGACATCCTGGGAAAAATTATTCCTTAACTGTGTTTTCTGGATTGCGCATAATAATTGAA